>NW_022060287.1:143459-209470 GCF_007364275.1 Archocentrus centrarchus | reverse complement strand
CCAGTAGGATGAGGGTGCCCCCCTGAATACATACATATGACAATATTTAATATCAGTCCGCAGCGCCACCTAGTGGGAACAGGAATGTCATATTTTACACTTGGAGGTCCAGCTCCAAGGTGGTTTAGCAGAACCATCTCAATTTCACCTGGAAAGCCTTAAGAAGTTGGACTTACTGTGTTTTCAAAACTGTGAGTTTTTGACAAAAGGGCGTGACCCTTATGGGACGGCAAAGTTCGATGATTCGCCATGAACACAAAAATGGCTGTAACTCAAACCCAACTTGCCCAATCTGGCTCAAACTTCAGTGGTGTGATAAGCACCCTGTCCTGACCACACTCATATGCAAAAAGTCCATAAACGGTAGAGCGCCGCCTAGTGGCAGCTCGGAATATCTTAAAATAGCAAGTTTTTTGAGTAGCCCCGGAGCAACGTTTTATCTACATGTATGAAAATGTACATGCTCATGTAACATCCTAAGACGTACAAAAAAGTCTCTTGGACCCATACCCCAAACCCTACAGGAAGTCGGCCATCTTCAATTGAAGGTGTCAATTTTTGCCATTTCCACGCCTGCTATTTGAACGAACTTGTCCTAGGGCATTTGACCCAGTGAGACCAAATTTGCTCCACATCATCTACACAAGGAGCCCATCAAATATTGTGGAAATCTTTACAAAATATTAAATGGCCTTATCACACCAGGCCATTGAATTTGGCCTTCGTTTTTCTCCCTCACCACCAAAATTGTTTGTGCACTTGTTCGCACATGCTTTGTCTGATCAGGCTGAAAATTTAATCACTCATGTACACACCCAGGCTGAATCCATAACTACAGATTCAAGACTGTAGGCGCAATAGCGCCCCCTACAGAAGCAAATGAAAATTTGTATGACCGTCCACAGAATTAGTTTTGCTCTGAAATACATGAAATATCTTTCACCATTCCTTACAAAATCCTCATCTATTTGATAAGCCTCCTGCCCTGAACACATTGATATGCATAAAGTCCATAAACGTTAGAGCGCCCCCTACTGGCAGCTTTAAATATCATAATATACCATGTTTTTTAGCTAGCCCCTGAGTTACATTTTATCTACAGCTCTGAAATTTTGCACACTCATGTAACATCCTAAGACATACAAAAAAGTCTCTTGGAGCCATACTCCAAACCCTACAGGAAGTCCAGCATCTTCAATTGAAAGTGTCAATTTTTGCCATTTTCAGGCCTGCTATTTGAATGAACTCCTCCTAGGGCATTTCAGCCAGTGAGACCAAATTGGCTCCAGATCATCTAGACAAACAGCCCATCAAATATTGTGGAAATCTTGACAAAATATTAAACGGTGTTGTCACACCAGGCCATTGAAGTTGGCTTTCATTTTTCTCAATGGCGACCAAAATTGTTTGGGCACGTGTTCGTACATGCTTTGCCCGATCTGCCTGAAAATGTAATCACTCATGTACACAGCCACTCTGAACCCATAACTATGGATTCAAGGCTATACGTAGCTGCAAGAGCGCCCCCTACAGAAGCAAATGAAATTTTGTATAGCATCCACAAACTTAGTTTCTCGGAAATGTATGAAAATGTGTTTCAACATTCTTGACATCATCCTGATCAAAACAGTCTATCAGACCCATGCCCTATTTTGCATGCTGGAGCCGTGACCCCACCCCCAAATATTCCATTGCGTCTATGCCGAGAGCAAAAGATATCTTTTCCTAAAAAAGAATTCAACTTTCTACAGACCTTCTGTACACCATCACGATCACAAGACCTCCGAGTGCGGCACGGGTCGACGAGCGCCACGGGTCGACGCGCAGGGAGTGCGAGGGCCCGATATCACCGCTTGCGGTTTTAATTATTTTTATTATTCAGGCAAATGAATTGGCTTTTTGGGGGCTTTATCATATTCAAAAACTCATGAAACTTTGCACATGCGTCACACCTGGTGAAAATTTAAGTATTTTAATGGGCTCGGGCAAGGGCGCGCCCAAATGGCTCGCTAGCGCCCCCTAAACTGGAGCCCCACCGCTGTGTTTCACGTACATGAATGAAACTTCATACACATGTATATCATGTCCAGGCGCACAAAAAATCCTCTGGGAGCCATGCCCTAAACCCAACAGGAAGTCCGCCATTTTGAATTAATTATGCAAATTTGGCGATTTGCAGCCCTCACACTTTTTCTAATAACTCAGAGGTTTTAGACGTTATCATCTTCATATTTGGTTTGTCTAACCTACACCCCCAGGGGAATCTAAATCTCGAAAATGGTGAGTTTTTGCCAAGGGGGAGGGGTCCTTATGCCCCTTTGAACTTTGATCATTCGCCATGAAATTTTGATTGCCTCTCATTCATACCTACATGATCCAATGTGCATCAAACTTCTCCAGTAGGATGAGGGTGCCCCCCTGAACACATACATATGACAATATTTAATATCAGTCGCAGCGCCACCTAGTGGGAACAGGAAATGTCATATTTTACACTTGGAGGTCCAGCTCCAAGGTGGTTTAGCAGAACCATCTCAAATTTCACCTGGAAAGCCTTAAGAAGTTGGACTTACTGTGTTTTCAAAACTGTGACTTTTTGACAAAAGGGCGTGACCCTTATGGGACGGCAAAGTTCGATGATTCGCCATGAACACAAAAATGGCTGTAACTCAAAGCCAACTTGCCCAATCTGGCTCAAACTTCAGTGGTGTGATAAGCATGCTGCCCTGAACACATTCATATGCATAAAGTCCATAAACGTTAGAGCGCCGCCTAGTGGCAGCTCGGAATATCTTAAAATAGCATGTTTTTTGAGTAGCCCCGGAGCTACGTTTTATCTACATGTATGAAAATGTACAGGCTCATGTAACATACTAAGACGTACAAAAAAGTCTCTTGGACCCATACCCCAAACCCTACAGGAAGTCGGCCATCTTCAATTGAAGGTGTCAATTTTTGCGATTTCCACGCCTGCTATTTGAACGAACTCGTCCTAGGGCATTTCACCCACTGACACCAAATTGGCTCCAGATCATCTACACAAGTAGCCCATCAAATATTGTGGAAATCTTTACAAAATATTAAACGGCCTTGTCACACCAGGCCATTAAATTTGGCCTTTGTTTTTCTCCCTCACCACCAAAATTGTTTGTGCACTTGTTCGCACATGCTTTGTCTGATCAGGCTGAAAATTTAATCACTCATGTACACACCCAGGCTGAATCCATAACTACAGATTCAAGACTGTAGGCGCAATAGCGCCCCCTACAGAAGCAAATGAAAATTTGTATGACCGTCCACAGAATTAGTTTTGCTCTGAAATACATGAAATATCTTTCACCATTCCTTACAAAATCCTCATCTATTTGATAAGCCTCCTGCCCTGAACACATTGATATGCATAAAGTCCATAAACGTTAGAGCGCCCCCTACTGGCAGCTTTAAATATCATAATATACCATGTTTTTTAGCTAGCCCCTGAGTTACATTTTATCTACACCTCTGAAATTTTGCACACTCATGTAACATCCTAAGACATACAAAAAAGTCTCTTGGAGCCATACTCCAAACCCTACAGGAAGTCCAGCATCTTCAATTGAAAGTGTCAATTTTTGCCATTTTCAGGCCTGCTATTTGAATGAACTCCTCCTAGGGCATTTCACCCAGTGAGACCAAATTGGCTCCACGTCATCTAGACAAACAGCCCATCAAAAAAGTCAATCAGACCCATGCCCTATTTTGCATGCTGGAGCCGTGACCACACCCCCAAATATTCCATTGCGTCTATGCCGAGAGCAAAAGATACCTTTTCCTATAAAAGAATTCAACTTTCTAGAGACCCATCACGATCACAAAACCTCCGAGTGCGGCACGGGTCGACGAGCGCCACAGGTCGACGCGCGCGGAGTGCGAGGGCCCGATATCACCGCTTGCGGTTTTAATTAGGGCCCGAGCACGAACTGTGCGAAGGCCCTATTGTAATTGCTTCGTTTATTATTATTATTTTTTTTTTTTTTTTTTTTTTTTTTAGGGCAAATGAATTGGCTTTTTGGGGGCTTTATCATATTCAAAAACTCATGAAACTTTGCACATGCGTCACACCTGGTGAAAATTTAAGTATTTTAATGGGCTCGGGCAAGGGCGCGCCCAAATGGCTCGCTAGCGCCCCCTAAACTGGAGCCCCACCGCTGTGTTTCACGTACATGAATGCAACTTCATACACATGTATATCATGTCCAGGCGCACAAAAAATCCTCTTGGAGCCATGCCCTAAACCCAACAGGAAGTCCGCTATTTTGAATTAATTATGCAAATTTGGCGATTTGCAGCCCTCACACTTTCTCTAATAACTCAGAGGTTTTAGACGTTATCATCTTCATATTTGGTTTGTCTAACCTACACCCCCAGGGGAATCAAAATCTCGAAAATGGTGAGTTTTTGCCAAGGGGGAGGGGTCCTTATGCCCCTTTGAACTTTGATCATTCGCCATGAAATTTTGATTGCCTCTCATTCATACCTACATGATCCAATGTGCATCAAACTTCTCCAGTAGGATAAGGGTGCCCCCCTGAACACATACATATGACAATATTTAATATCAGTCGCAGCGCCACCTAGTGGGAACAGGAAATGTCATATTTTACACTTGGAGGTCCAGCTCCAAGGTGGTTTAGCAGAACCATCTCAAATTTCACCTGGAAAGCCTTAAGAAGTTGGACTTACTGTGTTTTCAAAACTGTGAGTTTTTGACAAAAGGGCGTGACCCTTATGGGACGGCAAAGTTCGATGATTCGCCATGAACACAAAAATGGCTGTAACTCCAAGCCAACTTGCCCAATCTGGCTCAACCTTCAGTGGTGTGATAAGCATGCTGCCCTGAACACACTCATATGCATAAAGTCCATAAATGTTAGAGCGCCGCCTAGTGGCAGCTCGGAATATCTTAAAATAGCATGTTTTTTGAGTAGCCCCGGAGCTACGTTTTCTCTACATGTATGAAAATGTACAGGCTCATGTAGCATACTAAGACGTACAAAAAAGTCTCTTGGACCCATACCCCAAACCCTACAGGAAGTCGGCCATCTTCAATTGAAGGTGTCAATTTTTGCCATTTCCACGCCTGCTATTTGAACGAACTTGTCCTAGGGCATTTGACCCAGTGACACCAAATTTGCTCCACATCATCTAGACAAGGAGCCCATCAAATATTGTGGAAATCTTTACAAAATATTAAATGGCCTTATCACACCAGGCCATTGAAGTTGGCCTTCGTTTTTCTCCCTCACCACCAAAATTGTTTGTGCACTTGTTCGCACATGCTTTGTCTGATCAGGCTGAAAATTTAATCACTCATGTACACACACAGGCTGAATCCATAACTACAGATTCAAGACTGTAGGCGCAATAGCGCCCCCTACAGAAGCAAATGAAAATTTGTATGACCGTCCACAGAATTAGTTTTGCTCTGAAATACATGAAATATCTTTCACCATTCCTTACAAAATCCTCATCTATTTGATAAGCCTCCTGCCCTGAACACATTGATATGCATAAAGTCCATAAACGTTAGAGCGCCCCCTACTGGCAGCTTTAAATATCATAATATACCATGTTTTTTAGCTAGCCCCTGAGTTACATTTTATCTACAGCTCTGAAATTTTGCACACTCATGTAACATCCTAAGACATACAAAAAAGTCTCTTGCAGCCATACTCCAAACCCTACAGGAAGTCCAGCATCTTCAATTGAAAGTGTCAATTTTTGCCATTTTCAGGCCTGCTATTTGAATGAACTCCTCCTAGGGCATTTCAGCCAGTGAGACCAAATTGGCTCCACATCATCTAGACAAACAGCCCATCAAAAAAGTCAATCAGACCCATGCCCTATTTTGCATGCTGGAGCCGTGACCACACCCCCAAATATTCCATTGCGTCTATGCCGAGAGCAAAAGATACCTTTTCCTATAAAAGAATTCAACTTTCTAGAGACCCATCACGATCACAAAACCTCCGAGTGCGGCACGGGTCGACGAGCGCCACAGGTCGACGCGCGCGGAGTGCGAGGGCCCGATATCACCGCTTGCGGTTTTAATTATTATTATTTTTTTTTTTTTTTTTTTTTTTTTATTATTCAGGCAAATGAATTGGCTTTTGGGGGCTTTATCATATTCAAAAACTCATGAAACTTTGCACATGCGTCACACCTGGTGAAAATTTAAGTATTTTAATGGGCTCGGGCAAGGGCGCGCCCAAATGGCTCGCTAGCGCCCCCTAAACTGGAGCCCCACCGCTGTGTTTCACGTACATGAATGAAACTTCATACACATGTATATCATGTCCAGGCGCACAAAAAATCCTCTGGGAGCCATGCCCTAAACCCAACAGGAAGTCCGCCATTTTGAATTAATTATGCAAATTTGGCGATTTGCAGCCCTCACACTTTTTCTAATAACTCAGAGGTTTTAGACGTTATCATCTTCATATTTGGTTTGTCTAACCTACACCCCCAGGGGAATCTAAATCTCGAAAATGGTGAGTTTTTGCCAAGGGGGAGGGGTCCTTATGCCCCTTTGAACTTTGATCATTCGCCATGAAATTTTGATTGCCTCTCATTCATACCTACATGATCCAATGTGCATCAAACTTCTCCAGTAGGATGAGGGTGCCCCCCTGAACACATACATATGACAATATTTAATATCAGTCGCAGCGCCACCTAGTGGGAACAGGAAATGTCATATTTTACACTTGGAGGTCCAGCTCCAAGGTGGTTTAGCAGAACCATCTCAAATTTCACCTGGAAAGCCTTAAGAAGTTGGACTTACTGTGTTTTCAAAACTGTGACTTTTTGACAAAAGGGCGTGACCCTTATGGGACGGCAAAGTTCGATGATTCGCCATGAACACAAAAATGGCTGTAACTCAAAGCCAACTTGCCCAATCTGGCTCAAACTTCAGTGGTGTGATAAGCATGCTGCCCTGAACACACTCATATGCATAAAGTCCATAAACGTTAGAGCGCCGCCTAGTGGCAGCTCGGAATATCTTAAAATAGCATGTTTTTTGAGTAGCCCCGGAGCTACGTTTTATCTACATGTATGAAAATGTACAGGCTCATGTAGCATACTAACACGTACAAAAAAGTCTCTTGGACCCATACCCCAAACCCTACAGGAAGTCGGCCATCTTCAATTGAAGGTGTCAATTTTTGCGATTTCCACGCCTGCTATTTGAACGAACTCGTCCTAGGGCATTTCACCCACTGACACCAAATTGGCTCCAGATCATCTACACAAGTAGCCCATCAAATATTGTGGAAATCTTTACAAAATATTAAACGGCCTTGTCACACCAGGCCATTAAATTTGGCCTTTGTTTTTCTCCCTCACCACCAAAGTTGTTTGTGCACTTGTTCGCACATGCTTTGTCTGATCAGGCTGAAAATTTAATCACTCATGTACACACCCAGGCTGAATCCATAACTACAGATTCAAGACTGTAGGCGCAATAGCGCCCCCTACAGAAGCAAATGAAAATTTGTATGACCGTCCACAGAATTAGTTTTGCTCTGAAATACATGAAATATCTTTCACCATTCCTTACAAAATCCTCATCTATTTGATAAGCCTCCTGCCCTGAACACATTGATATGCATAAAGTCCATAAACGTTAGAGCGCCACCTACTGGCAGCTTTAAATATCATAATATACCATGTTTTTTAGCTAGCCCCTGAGTTACATTTTATCTACACCTCTGAAATTTTGCACACTCATGTAACATCCTAAGACATACAAAAAAGTCTCTTGGAGCCATACTCCAAACCCTACAGGAAGTCCAGCATCTTCAATTGAAAGTGTCAATTTTTGCCATTTTCAGGCCTGCTATTTGAATGAACTCCTCCTAGGGCATTTCACCCAGTGAGACCAAATTGGCTCCACATCATCTAGACAAACAGCCCATCAAAAAAGTCAATCAGACCCATGCCCTATTTTGCATGCTGGAGCCGTGACCACACCCCCAAATATTCCATTGCATCTATGCCGAGAGCAAAAGATACCTTTTCCTATAAAAGAATTCAACTTTCTAGAGACCCATCACGATCACAAAACCTCCGAGTGCGGCACGGGGCGACGAGCGCCACAGGTCGACGCGCGCGGAGTGCGAGGGCCCGATATCACCGCTTGCGGTTTTAATTATTTTTGTTTTTCATGTGCAGAGAGTGATGCAGCTGCTGTGTCCTCAGCACTGAGCACAGAAAACATCAGTTAAGGACAAATAAGCATCAGAGCAAAGAGGCCCAGAGGTGCAGTTGCTCTTTACTCAGTATAAACTGTTCCCTTTAACATGCATTAAACTGCCAAAAGCATTCACTCGTCTGCTTTCACACTCATGAACTTCAGTGTCGTCACATTTGTTACAGCCTGACTCAGAAGCTGCAACATAACAAGTAACATCCATTCTTAATCCAGAAGGTTTAATATGATGTGGCCCACTCTTTGCAGCTATAACAGCTTCAGTTCTTCTGGGAAGGCTTTCCACAGGTTTAGGAGTGTTGATGGGAATTTCTGACCATTCTTCCAGAAGTTTATTGGAAGTCAGACACTGATGTTGGAGAGAAGGCCTGGCTCACAGTCTCTGCTCTAATCCATCCCAAAGGTGTTCTATCAGGCTGAGATCAGGACTCTGTGCAGGCCAGTCAAGTTCTTTCACACCAAACTGGCTCATCCATGTCTTTATGGAGCTGCTTTGTGCACTGGTGTGCAGTCATGTTGGAACAGGAAGGGGCCATAGCTATGCAGTAAGTGCTGTACACACTGTTCTTGAGCTAATCTGAAGGCTACATGAAGTTTGGAGATCTGGGGCCTATTCCACGTTAGCACGTTTAGCTACAACTTTGGGTTTGTTAACCATAAAATGAGGGAAACTCAGGTTTTCATTTCCAGAAAGAGAGCTAACTCCAGCTTTGGTAACAGACTGTGCTAACCTTTACTGGGAAACAGCTGGAGGTTCTTCATCAACCACCTGATCATCAAGTGAAGAAAAGAGAATGTTGTAGCTGCTCCATCCACCCTGTTTGTTTCACACAGGGAAAAACTGCAGTATGGAAGTTAAAATATGGAGATGAACTGTTAATGCGAAAAAAGTATTTCTTATCCAATTATTCGGGTAATTGATGGAATAATCAACAGAATACTTGATTACTAAAATAACTGATAGTTGCAGCCCTACTGAAATTTGCAAGATACCAGAAGCCAGTGTATGACCTTCTCATATAGGAGCAACAGGATTCAGGTGATAGAGCGATTGTTGTGTGAGAGAGTGCTGACTTATGTAAAATGGCATTAAAAACAATTGTTTTTAAAAAAAGATCAGATTTATATCAGCAAATGTAAAATATCAGTATTGTATTGGACATAAAAAAGTGGTATCATGCCATCCCTATCTGAAAAGTGCAACAAGTTCAGTGATACACACACTTCAGACATTCAGTCTGCTACCTTTATTATGTTTTGTGTATTCAAAAAAGCAACAGCAGCAACAAGAAGAAGCACAGCTGGAACTGTCAGTCCAACAAATCCATCCTTCTTCAACTCACCTGTCATCTCCTGTCTGCTCCACATTATGGTGTTGATGGGGTTGTTGTCTGGTAGTGATGGTATGATGAGGCCCCATGAATGTGTCAAATCTGATTCACCAAAAACCTGGTCACACAAAGCCCCATTTAGCAGCTCATTTAGCAGTGCTGACATCTGCTGGACATTTGACATACAGCATTCCTGCTGTTATCTAAATACACAGAGAAACAAGGCTGTTGTGTTTATTTAGCAATTTTTGAGCTGAAAAAGGTTGGCTTTTATTTTTTAACAAATTACCTCCCAGCTTTGAAAAAAAATCCATTCACAGAGCACAATTATTGCAGGTATACATAGTTATTTATTTATTTCCAAAATATAAAGTTGTAGATATGTAGCACATCATCCCTATGAATAAACTAGTGGATCATATGCCCCTAAAACAAATGCATCACTGAGGGTTGGTTTTTTTTGTTTTGTTTTTTTTTACCTCTACAGTGCCGTCAAATGCGTCTGTCAAAAGGTTCCCACGCACTGTCTTTAAATCCATCCATCCATCCATTCATTCATTTCTGCTTATCCTGTTCAGGGTCGCGGGGGGGCTGGAGCCTATCCCAGCTGACATAGGGCGAGAGGCAGGGTACACCCTGTACAAGTCACCAGCCTGTCGCAGGGTCAACTCAGAGAGACAGATGGGAAACTTAGAGTTTCCAATTAACCTAACCCCAGTAAGTGCATGTCTTAGGACTGTGGGAGGAAGCCGTCCGATCTCGTCTGATCTTAGAAGCTATGCAGGGTCGGGCCTGGTTAGTACTTGTCTTTAAATCATATGCTTTTTTTTTTTTTGGATAAGAAGTGAAACATCTTCTAAAACCTAAAGAAATCCAGTTACCTTTTTTTTTTCAAGTTTGAGAGACTTCATTGGGATAGTAAACACGGGTAACATGACCATCCAGCATGTTTCCAAGTCTGATGAAGGCCTCTACAAGTGTGACATCAGTGGTCATGGAGACTCACCATCCAGCTGGATCACTGTCACAGGTAGATGTGTCAAACTCCACTTCAAAGCGTGGTTCAAAACATCTACATCACATGACCATGGCCAAGGCTGGTTTTGATGTGTTTCACCCCACTTTCAACAGGTGGCTTAACTGCTGTTTCTAGGCAGGAGTTTTCCCATTTTTTTAATGAATCACAGTCATTTAGGCTGCAATCATTGAATGAACGTCTTTGAAAAAGAGTGATTTGAAGACATTGACAGTAATATGATTTTTTTTTTCTTCCTCAGCTCTCAGCGGAGACGGTCGCACTTTTCTTCTCTCCACAGCCCTTCCTTTTTCCCCTGCTTTGCTGCTTTAGAGCCTCTCTTCACACAACTGGAATTTATAATTATGGATCTGGTCAGCTGGTCTCTCAACGCTATTGTTTTTGATCAAATTTTCACCATGAGGAGATTGGGGGAAGGAGAACCCTATTCCCTCTTATCAATTGACATTCCAGCTGGCTACGTTATGGATTCCTGTGTGGTGTGGAAGATGACATGCCTGGCCGTATTGTCAATGGAGGACACACACATTCGGTTTATTGACACTGGGGATTCTCCGAATTGGACCACGGGATACCTGGCTTGTCGTTGCAATTCAGGAAGTCTGGGCAGCTGTCTGGCCTTGGTAAGGCTGCTTATGACGGGAACGCAGGAAGGTACAGACTCAAACTCAGACTCTGTATATCTGGAGCTGATTCTGAGGGGTAAGATCTTGGAGATGTATGTATCTGTTTCTGCACGGCGAAGGAACGAACCAAGAAGATTCGGATGAATTTGATTTTTTCTCCACAGAGAGGTGCCAGAAAGACTGAAGGCTGTCAGCAAATTAATCAGTACAGTCTGAACCAAAACAAGTTGTACAATCAGGAATTTGGCTCCCTGGTGGCCTTGGACTGCTGCTTATCAAATTGTCTCCTGGATGTTTTGTAAACAGATGCTCTACGCCCCCGCTGTCCTGTCTTCTTCTGACCTGTGTTGGACTGATCTCCCTGACCTAGCCGCTGATGAACTCTACATCTTATCAGAACTGTTAGCTGCGGAGGGAGTTTGAGTCAGCCCCACAGTAGCCCAACCCCCCCCCTCGCCTCCGCTGGCTCCCCTGTCCATCCCTCCCCACCCTAGTGCTCCTATGCTATATGTTTCTGCTCTGTCGCAGAGGTTTTTGTAACCTTATACTGTGTATGTGTGAATGTATACAAAGTATGAGATGATTTTTTTCCCCTCACTCATCCCTATATGTTTTCACTATTGTTTCTGTCTTTTTAATGGCAGCCCCTCCAGGGGGGGGGGCATGGCCACAGTTCACCTATCTCCCCATGTTTGTTTGTTTGTTTTCTTGGATGGGTGTTCTGTTAACTGTAATTTCCCCATTGTGGGATCAATAAAGTATCATCATCATCATTATCTTCTGTGATGAAGTTATTTGATAATATCACTGAGAGATCAATATTGCCAGAATGTTGTATAAAGTGTTTATATCCAATTCTTTGTTTTTTTTTTACTTTTGTTTTCTATGCTTTCTTTATTCTAGTCTTTACAGCCTGTGGAATATTTGTGTTTTTGAGAGCAGCTGTAATAAAACAACTTTCCCCATGGATTAATAAAGTACTGCTGATTCTGAGTTTTCCTTACAATCCACAACATATTTCAGTTCTTCAATCTCATCAAGGAGCCGCTGTGTGGTCTTTAGTGATGAGGAAAAATTTTACAGAATAATATGGACACATTTTAGTGTGCACCGATGCTCTCGAGGGTCCTTTGGAAAGATCCAGGCTATATTTTGATGTAATAATGATTTGTGCCACTAGATGGTGTAACATGTCAAGAGCCGGCCTTGAGCCCAATAGAAGAGAGTAGTGATGTTACATCTGACACTACAGCCCCGAGGCCTGTGTTGAGCAAAGGGGGCGTGTCCAGATGAAGCCTTTGTCGAGGCGTTTCTGAGAAAATCACCTGACAAAAGCCAACTGAGGCCCATTCTCTGAAATCACGTGACTGCCTCATTATGTGCTTTGAGTTGCTGAAAAAGCTGCGGGAAATAGAGGAAATGTTCTGGGTGATCTGAGGTGAGTCTGATACCCTGTTATAGCAGCATAATCAGAAGCACCTGTATCCTCACCTGTACTTCTGTTTCAGCCCCTGCTGCTTCAGTCCTCTGTGAGAGAGTTTTCTCAGGCTGTGAAGTTATACCAAACACAAGGAATCACTGTCAAATATTTTTTATTTGAATAAAAATAAATAAAGCATCCCCCACTTCCTGCAACTGTTTATCCACAAATACACCACTCAGTGTCTATATACAATACTTTATTGATATACCACAACTGATCTATTGACATACCATGATCAGGATTGATTTATTTTGGCTTTACAATACATCACATGGAGATTTTGAAAAAATAATTGAATAATTATGCTAAAATGTCCCCCAGCTAACATTTAACATAACAGGAGGAATGCTCTACATCAAATGTCCAGCAGATGTCAGCACTTCTAAATGAGCTGACCTAAATACGACCAGGATTTTGGTAAAGTGGTTGGACGGAAAGATTTGACACATCCACTGGAATTCATCATACTATCACTACTGAGTAAGTCTGCACAGAAATGAAGGTTATAATAAAGAATAAACAGAGCGATGGCCAAGACGGGAACCAGCGTCTGTATCTTAGTGGACACAGTGATCTGGCAATGACAGGGAT
This sequence comes from Archocentrus centrarchus, assembly GCF_007364275.1. Classification (NCBI taxonomy): domain Eukaryota; kingdom Metazoa; phylum Chordata; class Actinopteri; order Cichliformes; family Cichlidae; genus Archocentrus; species Archocentrus centrarchus. Next base: position 196,152 of record NW_022060287.1, on the reverse strand, counting down.
TTCTCCAGCCTTAAGTAAGTCAGTCCTTGATGACCTCAAATATGCAGCAGTAGAGTTGATTAGCAAATCTGCAAGTGTTCAACCAGAGGAGGGGAACACCTTGTTAACCTTTCCCGTGCGCAGCTCTCAGACCGTGGTCAGAGATTAAAGGGGAGATTTCCTCTTCTCCAGGGTACCTCGGGGTTAACTCCCTTGTTTTTGTTTGTTTTACATACCATCACCATAGGTAATGCCCAGCTACTGTGGCTGCTGTGGGCTAGACCTGCCTCCAAGCTCTGTTGGTCAGCACTCACCCACACCAGCCTGCATGGTGGCTGCTTGACTGGTGCACCAGGTCGTTAGGACCCATGGAGAACATGCTACCATGGGTAAACAGCAGCTGTTCTAGCTGGAGCTGCTCCTCCACATTAAGCCCAGTGGAACTCTGGGCGTAGAGCTCCTGTAGATGCTGGAGGATAACACGAGAGCCGCCAGCAGCCGGTCAAGGCTGGGCTGTGGTTGCTTGAAGCAGAACTTTGGCAGGCTGAAGGATCACGGCAATAGCCCCCCTCATGATGGTTACAACAGAGTTACCAGGATTAAAGATGCAGATGGGCACAACTTTACAGGACTGAGCCTGCACCACTCCATCGGCAACCAACACTTAGTGTTTCACCACAAAGCCTTTGGTGGGGCTTAACATCATCTTCCCCTTAACCGTTTCTGCAATATGGGTGTTGCCTCGTACCACATACTCTTCTCCAGCCTCCAGCAGCACAGTCCGGGCCACTCTCACTGCAAGTGTCTTAGATTTGTTGTGTAATTGGAAATGTGGCACCTCCTCTCCAAACAGTACTATATGGTGGTTTCCAAAGTCAAGATGCACCTGGTATTGGCCAGGAATGGGTGACCGAGGATAACTTCATTAGGCCTACTAGTTACATCAACATCCAAGAAATGCACGCTCACGTGATGGTTGTTAATCTGTACAGGTATTTACGCTTCACCAAGAACAGGTATGTCTCAAGGCCCAACCCGAATCACAGTCTCTGTCCCAGATGTTTAAAGGGGAGGGCAGACCTGTGGATGAATAGCACCGTAGAGGTTTAAAGGCAGCACACTCTTCCCTGCCACAGTGGTCAGTACCACACATACCTCCAGGTCATGCATCAGCATGTGAATGCTCATTTCCTGGCATTTGGGTTTGAGGTGAAGCACAGTGGGCCGCAAGCTTCTGGGAGAGAATGATGGAGCCCGAGTTCCGGCGTCCTTCCTTTGTGAGTTCAGTTTCTCTTCATGTGACCCAGACCAGAGCAGTTTTGAGAATGTACCTTAATCCTTTGAAGTCCTTTTACTCCTTTTAAGTCATCTCTCAACACGTGCAGGGCTTTACCCACTTGGCGGACATGTTGTCTCAGTTCAATAGCCACTGCAGCTGCATATTCTGAAGAAGGGCCATGTGCAGTTTCCATTTCTTCCAGCAGTTAGCGATAATCCCACTGTAAGGACTGAGGAGTCCTGTGGATGATTGCTGCAACTCCCACCAGGCAGAACTTTAGCTGGACTCTCTGGTCTTCTCTGACCAATAATTTGCCTTTCCACAGCTCTGAAACTGAGTGTTTTCAATGTCTTTGAGAAAGGGGGTTTTTGCTTGACCACTTGGGCTGTGAGGGGTCATGTGGTGTTTCAGTGACTGCTTGCCATGTTTCAACTTACCCCTCTCCACAGAAGGGGTTAGGATGTGCATGTTTCCTGCTTCTTTTTCTCTTGCAGCTGATTGATGCCTCTTTTAGGTTCTCATTAGCTGCTGTTAGCACACTTAATGGGTTTAAGTGGCTAATTACATGTGCACACAGGCCTGTGACAGCAGGGCATGGGCTGCGAGCCGCCATTTTAGCTCTGACTTAGCTGCTCAGTCCAATATCATAAACTATAAGCTTTAGCCTGGCTTAACTGTTCCAGTTTGTTTCAAAGTTTCTCTGCTCACTGCTGCACTTTCCTGGAACGTCAGAGTCCCTTCATGGTTGCCAGTGTTAACCTTTCCTGTGTGCAGCTCTCAGACCATGGTCAGAGGGTACAGGGGAGATTTCCTCTTCTTCAGGGCCGAGTACACAGCAAATTCAAAAGTGTTACTTTTCCAGAGTTCGAGTATGTAGAGTTGTTTTTTTTACACTGTGGAGTTCATTAGTAATTAGATACACTTCCAGTGTTGCAACAGTGTCTCCTATTGGTGTCAGGTATTTCTGCAGTGTTAGTGAAGAGTTTATATTAAACTCACTAACTCTCACGGTGTGTATTTGTGATTGAGTCTTCACGGTTCGCATTTTACGTACCGTGCGTGTGCGTATCTGTTGCGACGTACTCTGAATGCGCATGCACCAAACAAGCAGACGGCGGTTATTTTTCGGCGGGATTAACTAGTTTGGATATAATGCCTTTTCAGACAACAGAAAATACAGGTAAGTACATTGACAGTTATGTATGTACATTTAATTTTCACCAAATGTTAGTGGCATCAGCTGACAATTAAATGTATCGCAAGACGTGCTAAATGTCAACTCAAGGCAGATGTACAATTTATCAGTGCTAGTTGAAAATTTTTTTTTTTTAAACTAAGGAGACAGACATGTCATTATTCCCACTGATTTTCTCAAAAACTGTACTTTCTGTTCCCTCCATGTTCTGTTCGCTGTGTTTGCCCTTCTGTCCTGCTCCTTCACCGGTTGCTCTCGAGATCTAGCACCTGCTGCTGATTAGCATTTCCACCTTTAGTGGCTTCTTGTCTTGTAGCGTAACTTAGGATGCCTAAAGAGTACCAGTCATAGCCGATATAATGCAATGAAAGCCACTATCCCATCCACACCCTAGTTCTTCGGCAATTTTGAAAAACTTGCTACGCCATTTTGACCCAACCCTGTTGCACTGTTCTAGCTAGCGGTTGATCGCCAGGCGCCTTGCTGAGATGCCCTTGCACTGGGCTGAGGATTTCACGCTTCACTTTCGGAACTCTGCTGTCACTGAATTTAATGACGAAACGCTATTATCGCTATTACTGCATTTCATTTTAATTCTGCAGCTCGAGTATCACTGTGTAAGCAGAGCATTCCATACTCTCTGTCGCTGTGACGGATTTCCATTATTTGAAAAAAAAACAAAAAAAAAACGACCCTTTAACACGAGTGGATCATCGCTGTTGTGCTGGCTGTGCTGAGAAGGTCAGCTGTTATTTTTTTTTCTTTATTGCAGCTGTAGCCACCAGAACAGGTTGCTATAACCACAGACTCTATAAACACACCTAGTCTCCAGCATGGTAGCCAAGCAGCATATCATTCGGCGCTGAATGGCTAATGCTACACACAAACTATATAAAACTTAAAAATTTTAAACGCAGCAAGAAAAAAACAAACAAAAAAACAACACTTAATGGAAGCTGTCTCTCAGCCTTCATTGGGGATGGGCAAACATGGCATAGCTGCTCCCCTGCCTCAATTTTATTTTTTTTCTTAGTTAGATTAGGCATGACCACAAGGGTCTGCCTTTACACTCTATGAACCAGTGACTGTTAAAACCCATAACAGGTTTGCTCTGCTTGTATGGTGGTGACACTGTTAACATGACCAGGTCACCGTTTAAGTAATGTTGAACTTTTTTTCTCAGATATCTGTGACAATGCTCTTTAAAGTCCAATATGCAGGAAAGAAACGCTACATCAAACTCAATGGAGCGTCATATTCAACATTTTTGAGACAAGGTAATGTTTTTTGGTTTATTCAAGTTGACCTGCTTAAAATCCTACATTATATTTTTGCCTGCATTTTTATATATTTGTTCACCTTTTGTCATAGAAGTAAATTTGCAGGAATATTAGTGATACATAAAGAACTGACAGAATTCTATATTTGAACAATTTAGTAATCTCCAAAAATGTATGTGCATTTACAGCCAAAGAGAAGTTTGACATCCTTGAAGAAACAAATGTATATCTTGTGGATGAAACTGGGACGGGGGTGGATGAAGACGTCTTCAGTGACGTTCTGGAGAAGAAATCTGACATTGTCTGGACTCTCACTGATGCCTCTTCTGTTGAGGGTAACAGTAGCACTACAACATTAGGCCTATATTATTTCATACAACTAAAACTGAAGTATAGAAAGTTCAGAAGGTTTTGTTTTTATTTATGTTTTTAGTACTTCAATTACATCACAGACAAAATCATTCTCTCATTGTAGGCACAGATTATGTAATGGTGGTCCACTATCTCTTTGTATTGCTGGTTTCTCCTTAGAATCTCCAATGCAGTCTTCATGCACAGACACTCTCTCTGTGTCATCACGTTCATCGGACAGTGATCTTTCGTTCATGTCCCCTAAACGAAGATGCATTGATGACACCTTGATGATGTCCCCAAGAAGATATTCAAGTGATGACATTTCCTTACAAGCCAAAGAGGTGATATTTTCACTTTATTTATATAAAATTACTTGGTTTAATTATGTGGGAAATAGTTTCTGAATGGAGTGGGGCCAATCTAATAGCTGTGTGAGACACAGATACTGCATTTCTCCACTATTTTACCTTTCAAATTAAACTTTACATTCTTATTTTAACACAGTTGCATATATTAGCTGCAAACTGAAAAAATGTGAGTGGGTTAACAAATGTATTTGGATGACTGAATAAACCTGTATTTCAATAACTTTGGATGTTTCACACTTTTAAGCTTGTCAAAACACTCCTGGATGCTAAGCCAGGAGGAGAGAAGATACTCAAAGAATACACACAAACAGGGGAGGTTAAAGACCCATTACTATGGAAACTGGTCAACGTGGTTGTAGCAGCAATGATTGAGCAGTATGGGTAAGTTGTTTTTGTTACACTTGTAAAGACAGGATACTCAGATACACATGAAAATAAAAATGTCAGGCCATGGAAAAAAGAAATCCTCATCAGAGTCTAATATTAAAATCATGTTAAGGACTGCTCCACCGATGGATGTTAGGACACGTTATGCATTGGGAATTGTCACCCTGTTCCCTTGTCTGAAAGATCCTTACTCTGAAAAAGGATATGTGAGTATTCCCATTGAGTAAAAAGTTTTAGAGAAATATTGTGATGATTATTTAACGATTAAACTTTTTTTTTTTTTTCCTGGCAAATAATGTTATTCACTGCAGGAGCACTTTTTTGATTCCAAAAGTAATGAAGGCTACATCGCTTGGAAACTGAAAAACATGCAGCGCGAACTCAGCAGTGGCAGCAGGAGGAGCAGCAGCACCAGTCGCGATCCATCGAGCAAGAGAGGACCACAGTTTGCAAGGGCTGTGACTGCGGAGCGTCAGTTGGAGGGTGACCAGTGCAGAGAGGCCATTTCCCTTCTGAGGCACACCACAGATGAAAGGCAGATCTTCTTGAAAATGGAACAAACATTTCAGTACAGACAAGCACTGATTCACGATTCTGAGAAGTGTGAGACCCTCCTCAGCGTGTTCCCAAGATTCCTTGATACAAGAGGCCCGGTGAGTCCACTTTGAACAGAAAATCTTAAGATGAAGGCTTTGCTCTGAAATTTTTTTATTCTTCACAGCTGTTTTGACACATTAATAAATCCAGCAAAGCATCTCCCTTTTCTTAATGCTGACATGTACGCATGTGCACACGCCAATCAAGTTTGGCAGTTCCTTTTAACTTTACCTCCTTTAGGTCACATCAGTAATAGTGGCTAGCTGAACATTATCTTTTCACCTCAACTCAGTGTATCTTGTCTTGTTTTCTCCTGCATTGATGTTCCATGTAATTTATAGTTTAATGTAGATTTTTTTTCTTTGTTCTTTTTTTGTTGTTTTTTTTTCTTTAAGGTGCTGCAGGATTTCCAAATGATGTTTGGAGAGGAAATCTCATCAAAACTAATGGAAAAGTGGGAAACCTCTTTGAGGCAGAAAGTCATCAAAGAAGCAAACAACCTCACTAGGACGCCGATGCTGGAGTCTCTCCTTCAGTCTGCTCAGGAGAACCCAGAGGACAACGAAGAATCATCAGGTTAGTCCTAGCTTTGGCATACTCCTTTTTAAAATGTGCAGATTATTGGAATCACTTTTTCCATTACCTTGACAAAATATCACAACTTAGTTGAATGATGCATTTTTTGCAAATAACCAACAAATGTCTTTTTTTAGAGAGCAATTATGAATAGCATATCTGACAGTGTTTCATTTAAATCTTGTAGAGTCTGCCTGGAACAGTGACATGGCAGCACTGTTGCTGTTGGTGTACCTCCTGCCTCCACCTCCTAGTGGGAAGAAGAGGGCTGTGAAAATCACTGTTCGAGAAGCTCTGAGCCACGTTGTCTGGTTTCACAAAGTAAGTGGCCCCAACCTTGAGTGAAGTGTGTGTTTATAGTGAAGTTGGAAAGCTGTTATCTGATTTTTATTTTTGTTCCACTGAAAATTTTCTTTCAGTCATGCCACAACCTTCAAGAGACAACAAGCTCAGTCCAGGGGCGGCAGCCCTACATTTTAGCAGTTGGAACATCGCGTCGCACCATCAATGACTACTACATTGTTGTGGATCGTCAACTCATTCCCTGCAAGGCTAAGTCTTCAATTTCAGCCTTTGATGAACTTTTCAAAGCACACTATGTGTTTGGCATTTCTTATGATCAGGCCCTGCACAATATGTACACATTTGTGCAGACCACCATTTATAATATTGATGTTGGTCTGTGTCATGAAAGCCCCAGGGTGAAGGATCTTAGAGCGAAGCTCCTTAACGGAGTGAACTAAATTAACAAATCGAACAAGATGCTTCAATGTTTTGTTTGCAAGTGTTTGTTTTGCTCTGTCAAAGATTTGGTTCGGCATCTTAAGTTCTCTCATGGCTTTTACCCCGGTTTGAAATTTAAACTGTTATGTGACCAAGACGGCTGTTGTCAGAGATTTTGCACATTTTTAGGGTTTCGAAAACATCTTCATAACAGCCACAGAGCTTGTATTGTGGATAATTTTGAGGTAACACGCCCTAATTTAGCAGTAGATCAGTCATTTGAGCGTTCTTCTGAAGAGCCACCTTGTTCTTCTGAAGAGCCACCACATAGTTTGCAAAGCAATGAAAGAAAAAGGCAAAATACTCAAGAGATGTGTGCATCTCTGATTGGAAAACTGCTTGGCTGTGGTGTGGCAACCACTGTAATAAAGTCTGTTGTACAAACTGTAGAGGAACTTGTAGATGAAGTTCAAACAAATATACAAGATGATGTTCTAAACATATGTTCTGACAATGAGAATTTGAAAGTCCAATTCGAGGATTATTTCAGAAGTGTAGGAAATCCATTCAGTGATGTTAACACAGAGACAAAATGGAAGAAACATTTTGTGGAAAAATGGGGGGTGGTCGAACCTGTCGAGATTGCCCTTGGCGTACGGTACGATGCACGAAGAAATCAAACCTCCTGTACATATGATCAGGTTCCAGTAACAGACAAGTTTGTTTACATTCCCATATTAGAGACTTTAAAATGTATTTTTTCCAACAAAGAGATATGTAGCCATTTTGTTCAGCCTTCAGGTCAACATGGAGTGTACAAAGATTTCTGTGATGGTAGTTATTTTAAATCTCATCCCCTCTTCTCCAACAACAAAAATGCTCTTCAAATTCAGATTTTCTTTGACAAGTTTGAAACTGCTAATCCACTTGGGTCTAAACATGGAATTCATAAAATTGGAAGCATCTACTTTGTTCTTAGAAACTTGTGTCCAAAAATTAATTCTGCTCTCATGAATATCCATCTTGTTGCACTATTTCACAGTCAGGATGTTAAAAAGTATGGCATCAACTCAATCCTGGAGCCCCTGGTACATGATCTGAAAATCCTTGAGTCCTCAGGAATCGGTGTCCCTTTTTCCAAAAATCCAGTTCATGGAACAGTAGCACAAGTCACTGGGGACAATTTAGGTTTGCATACACTGCTTGGATATGTTGAATCTTTCAGTGCTAACTATTTTTGCCGTTTTTGTGTGGCTAACAAAGATGTCTGTCAAAAGCTTTTCACTGATGATGAACCAGACTTGATACTGCGCAACAAAGAACTCCATGTTCAGCATTGCCTTGTTATAGAGGACCCTACAGTGGCGTCATCATTTGGGGTGAAGCGAATTTGCTTACTCAATGATCTGCAGTATTTTAATGTCTCTGACAACTATGCTGTTGACATTATGCATGACATACTGGAGGGTGTCGGGCAATTGGAGTTAAAGTTACTTTTTGGTCACCTCTCGGACAATAAAATCATATCCAAATATGAGGCCACTGAAAGAATATACTCATACAACTATGGATATCTTGAACGAAAGAATCGTCCCAACAGAATAAACTTGGAGCAAATGAGTAATTCCATAGGTCTAAATGCTCTTCAGACATTTTGTTTGATTAGAAATGTCCCACTAATATTTGGAGATGTCATGCCAGAAGGCAATGCTTATTGGAGACTATTGCTGCTGCTGCTTCAAATTCTCAATATTGTGTTTTCACCAGTCATTACAGAAGGGATGACCATTTGTTTGAAGCATCTCATTATTGATCATCATCAGCTGTTCAAAGAGCTCTACCCACAGCAAAACTTGATACCCAAACACCACTTCATGATCCATTATCCCAGGATCATACGAAAAATTGGCCCAATTCTTCACTTTTGGTCAACCAGATTTGAGGCAAAGCACAAGTTTTTTAAGAACACTGTAAAAAGTTTCAAAAACATCACTAAGACATTAGCCCAAAAACATCAAATGGCAATAGCGTACCACTGGGAGTCATTGCCTTTGAAAGGCGTTGATTCTGGACCTGTAAAGACAGTGAAAGTATATGAGTTAACAAATGGGGACATGGTGGCAGATAACCTGCATGCTGACATGAACTGTGAGGTGGATGTGGTGTCTTGGGTTGCCTGTTATGGCACAGAGTATCGCCCTGGTCTCATTGTGTGTTCCAAGATTGAAGATGGAATGCCAATATTTAGTCAAATAAGTGACATTATTGTTTTTGCTGGGAATTATTTTCTTGTTGTTGAACACTTTGAGACGCTTGGATTTGATGAGCATTTTCACTCCTACCATGTGGCGAAGGGAAATGAGTTTGATGCTTCTCTTCTGAGGGTTGACCAGTTGCAGTTTTTCCAACCTTTTGACCTTCAGACAACATATGGTTTTGAGAGGAATGATCTGTATGTGGTTCTTGTACATGTGCTGTTGTAGAAGACATTGACAGAGAATTTGTTCTTGTTTTAGACTAACTCTTTCCACAAACTTGTTCAGTACAAACTTACTTTCCTCAAGTTGCTGTATATTTTGAACTCTGATGACATAATGCTATTTTTAACACTTCAGTTACCTGTTTTAAAAATAAAGTCTACTTGGACTTTCTGTTGTTGGTTGCTCATTCATGTGTAAAATTATCTTTAAAGTAAGAGTTAATATTTCTAATTAATGTTAAATTGTAGGTTTGTAAGTGTGCATAAATGAAAAAGAGGGAGTTGTTGGATTTTAACCCTTTTACTACCGCAGGGGTCAGGGTCACCGTAACCCCTGTGGTAGTAGAAGGGTTAAAGCTATAGTACGCAGTGATACAAGTGTCAAAGATCAAATCTATAAAGCTAGAATTCACTCTGTTTTGGTGATGAATAGGCTCTCTTTTCCATGGTACATTGTACTCCATATCATATAGATTAGACACCCTGTCAGAGTTTATTTTTATTCTCTGTCAGTCTGGAAAGAGTCGAATGACATCATTAAAAGAGTTCATTTATACTCTTAAAGTGTAAGAATTTTACACTATTCTGGTGTTATTTATTTAACTCCAATGTCCAGTGTGTTTTCAACACTCGGAATTTGGACCCAAATGATCACCGAGTTCGGTGTAAACTTTACTCTTAAAGTGTAAAATATACACTTCACAATTTGCTGTGTGTTTTCCACTTTTCATTTGGCCATTTTTGGGGTCAGACTAGCTTAAAGTCACTGTAAAAAGTGCTGACAGATGTTTTTATCCACTGATCACTGATCAATGTGTCACTGGCAACATGAAAAAAAGGGTTAGCGCACAGGTCACAGTCTTCGCGGCAGCTATTGCGGTGCATTGGGGGATTTGTGTATAAGTTGTGGAGTGCTATTTACTCGTGGGCTATTAATAACAGATATATGAAATTATATAAAACCTATAAAATTATATGGTGGGCAGATGTGGCCTCAGGCCTTGAGTCTGACACATGTGCTTTAATCACTGATGGACCATGGCGGACGTTGGATGTTGCCTGAATGGTGGATGCAAACCAAGAAAAGATCTATGGACTTATTTTCAATATAACACATTTGAATGGAAAACTAAATGCATTGTCCAGGGACACGACGGTAACTGTGGATTAAAACTTGGTGGAAAAAACACCACAAATCTTAAGCGGTACCTGAAGGCTCACCACCCTGATATTTTGCACTAGTTAAAGACAGCCCGGTGTTGTGTGGTGTCTGTTTTTATATATAATATGCAACAATATGCCCTGGCAGACAAGATGAAGTTAAGCATGTGTTCCTCATCCATTGCTTATGTTTTGAGCATATCTATGTTCATGCACTTCAGCAAATTCTAAGAAATAAAGGCCCAATTGCCAAAGTGAGAATGTTTTTGTTTGCTGCATTTTTGGGGTAATTGATTCCACTGTTACCACTAATTGTTAAAATTAATTTTTAAAGACTAATACTTTCTTTTTTTCCCCCAGTAAAGCTGACTAAAGCAACTAAGAAGCATTTTTGTGCAAAAGACTATGACTGAAATGACTAAATGACTAAAAATAAAGTGGTTGCCGAAAACAACAATGCTTTCAACCACTCCAACAAATCCCTCCTAAAGCCTGAGCAGAACAATAGAACTTCCTGTTTCCTGTCCAGGTTTTTGAGTATGTTATTCTCCACTAGTGAAAAGGAGAAACATGCTCCCCCCATTTTCCCACCAAGCTACACTCTCCCCTGCTACAATCTCAGTGTGACTTAACTCAAATTTCTAACTTCACTGAGAGCTTCCAAGAAGAAAACAGTACCCATACTGGTTAGTAGCTGAATCCTTCTCTCTCGCATCAAATGACTTTTGACGTATTGTTGGAACCTAATGTGATTGGTCACTTTGATGGACAGTTCAGGTTACTGTGTTAAATGGAGTTACACTATGGCAGCAACAAGTTGCTTGTCTTTCTGTTTAAATCAAAAAGCAGAACCCACATCAATTGTGTTTCAGTAAAAACATGAAATAAACCACTAAAATGTATTGCAAATAACATGATTAGCAAGGAAAACCAATTGCCCTCAGCCTTTTTAGGCCTGTGAGCTCATTCGGCCTTCAACCACACAAGCCTTTCTGACACACCGTCCCCCTAAAGCTCTTTATTTCTGTCTGTCTTTTTCCCAGCAAGGTTTAAGAACATCCTGTGTTGGGTGGTCTTGTCCATATCTGAATGATATGCCCAGCAGTGTGTTGTTAGCTTCTCTCTTCTGATTTCTAGTTGCATTTCTCCCATTTCTACATGTAATGAAGCTGTTGGAGTTGTTTTAAATCAACCTGTGGAGAGTCTTGGAGCCTGATACTGGATACTGTTTAATCTATGGAGATTTGTATACTTGCTGCTGAATTATATGCTACACACCTGTTATCTAACATGGCCCTGATTACCCTGTGTATATAGCTTTCAGATAATTCCTGTGTGCTTCTCAGTCACTTCCAACTAAACACCTCATTATTTTTAACACTTTTTTGTACTTGTCTGCTATTATTTGAAAATGTACAGCCCATGTTATCCTTTCATCAAACCACAATCTGAGAAACTTATTACTTATTTATTTCTCTTTCCAACTTTTGTATAATTTGAGCTTAAAAAAATAAACATTATTTTAGTCGTATCAATTCAAAATTTAAGCCCCCACTTATATGACCACTTTTCCACCTTTGAAATTGCTAAACTGTAGCTTCTTTACAATAAAATCTAGATTTCTTCCTCTTCTTCACATTGCCCCATCATCTGCAAAAAGTGATAAACCCATTCCACCTTCCATATCCGTAAACACATAATTGGCCAACACTGAAGATAATAATAGCTCACCATGCTCCCTTGTGGCAACTTCCCAGATAAATCCTCCCAACCCCCATTTGTGTTGGTCTTTCTATTTAAAAAAAAAAGTGTGTTTCTATATCTATATCTATATCTATATATCTATATCTATCTTTAAGTTACTTTTTTGACATTTTGCCTTCCCCTCCAATTAAGAGGGTTAAGCCAAATGTCAAAAAAGTAACTTAAAGGCCCAAATTGTATGTTATTTTTGACATCAATTCGCAGTCCGGAAGTAGGGGTGCAGCCAGAAGCAGCCCGCGGGCCCGGAGTTTGGGCACCCCTGCTCTAAGGCCACAGGTATGGACAGCCTGTTGTACTTCTTAGGCACCTGGTGAAACCTGGCTGTGTGGGATGATACTAGGGGTGCTATCTCAGCAGATGCTTAAGGGAAAGAGGATTCATAAACCAAGGGTTACCCATGTGATGTGTACGCCTTAAACATGTGACTTTAGAATAGGTGTAATATAGTCAAAAGACAATTGGTTGGGGATCATGTAATAAAAAAAGCGAATGTGAGTGTGAATGTTGTCTGTCTCTCTGTGTTGGCCCTGCGACAGGCTGCTGAACTATACAGGGTGTACCCTGTATAGTTAGGACCATGGACCATGGTGTATAGGACCATGGTGCAGTTCTATACTGCCATCATTGAGTCCATCCTTACCTCCTCCATCACTGTGTGGTACGCTGGAGCCACCACTAGGGACAAACAGAGACTACAGCGCGTTGTGCACTCTGCTGAGAAGGTGATTGGCTGTAACCTCCCATCTCTCCAGGACCTGTACACCTCCAGGACACTGGGGCGTGCAGGTCGGATCACAGCCGACCACTCTCACCCTGGGCACAGACTTTTTGACCCTCTCCCCTCAGGCAGGAGGCTACGGTCCATACGGACCAGAACCTCCCGCCATTAGAACAGTTTCTACCCCTCTGCTCTTGGACTCATGAACAATTACCCTAAGACTGTTACCACCACCCTCCACAAACGCTGATGACCCTATGTCTATGCACCTGTCTGACTGCACTGATGTACATATTAGTGGAATATAGTTTACATTCTTTTATCTTTTAATTAGTCTCTGCACTGTATATTTTGTAATTTTGTAATATTGTGCTATAGTTATAGCTCTAATATCTCTGTATATTTGCAATTTGTATACTTGTATATTGTCTTATATTTTTTATACTTATTTGTTTTTTTCTGTAAGCACGAAGTACCGCAGCAATTTCCTAATGCTGTGAACCTGTTCACCCATATGGCAATAAAAACCTTCTGATTCTGTTTCTGATTCTGATTCTGATCAAGTTTCATGGGCTGAGACTTTATGTAAATTAGGAGGGGTCTCTTTCCTGTCCTCTTTTTTCCTTTCCTGTTTCCACATCTTTCTCTGTCTGTGTGTTTCTCTCTTCTATTCTTTCTTCTTCTCTCTGTCTGTATGTGTATCTTAGTCTTAACTATGTTACTGTTTGTGTTTTGGTCTTTGTCTGTGTTGTGTGTAACTAAAATGTCTAATAAACAGCCTGCACCAGAACCTGCTCTTCCCAGTGATTTTTTTTGGAAACTTTGGATTTAATTGGATTTGAATCTTCGGCCAAAAGAAACATGGAGACCCTAATAAAATGTTAGCAACAAGTGCTGCATTCACATCTTCTAGTAGGTCTAAAGAGATTATTTCACATAGTCTTGGTAGTCGGCATCGAGGGGTCTAGTTCTCTTTCTTAGCCATGATCTTATCTTTCAGGTCAGCTGCTCTGGTATTCAGTGTACTTGTTGTTATTATTGGGGCTTGGTACCCAATCTCAGAGTGTGGGGATGATAAAATCTGCCCCCTGACCTGTCGTCCTGGCTTCCCCTTGCCGTAGCATTTGTGTTGTACCTTATCAATCACTAGCTGCGATAGCAGTTGCTTCCTTCGTATGTTGGAACACTGAGCCACAAGTTGTTTTGCCGTCAGTTTGGATGTTGGGTTTCGAGCAATCCATAGGTCGCACATCCTCTTCATGTAACCCCTCTCACTGGGATTACATGTGTAGTAGCATTCCAACAGTTCCCAGTTCTCATTTCGTGTCCACTTATGCCATAACCTTCTAGTTCCAGTAGCCCACTTATCGTCAGAATGCCCTGGTTCCTCAACACCTGATGTGGACCTTGTTAATCTGGGCAACGTCCAAGCCGGTATGGATTCAATCATGTAGTTTTAGTTTTGTTTTCACTGAGTTTTGTTATGTCCTAGTTTATTATGGTTTACATTTTGATTCCTAGTTCCCTTTGTCCCTGTCTCCCCTGCGTCTGTGTTCTTGTGTCTGTTTTGTCCTTTTGTCATGTCCCTCACTTCCTGTGTTTTACTCCCAGTGTTGTCTGCGTTTCTGTAACTTGTCTACATCTCTCTTTGTCTGTTTCCCTGTGCCGTGGTCCCTGTTTAGTTTTTTGTGTGCCAGTCCCCCATGTCAAGTCTGCGTATACCTTGTTTATTACCTTCCTGTTTTATTTTGACAGTCTTCCCTGTGCTTTGTGTTTAGTTTTGCTTCCCCTGTGTACAAAAGGCCATCCAGTCAGCCATTACTTTACCTGTTCTGGACTACAGAGCGTCTGCATTATCCCCAACCAGCATCAAATCGGCCTGTCTCCCTGCACCAATCAGAAGACTCAGAATCCAGCTTCTCATTGGGCGATGTGAGAGGAGCGGAAGTCAGTCAGAGCTGTTCCCGGGGATGATCGGCTGATCGGTGATGGCTCTAGACAACATTCTGCCACATACTGCAACGGAAAGCTTCAAATACCAAATTCTTGTTGACCACCTCAAACTGGAAGATGCCCTCCTCATCGCAGATTCCTATAGCAATAGCCGCTACCCGTACAGCCAGACCATGGCATCCCTTATAGAAATGTACGGTCAGCCTCACAAGCTGGCACTGCAGCGGATCACGGACATGTTGATGGAGGTGCCCATCCGAAGTGCTAACAGCCGGGCAATCCGCTTTTTTGCCCTGAAGGTGAGTGCTCTGCTAGGAATGCTGGAGCAGCTCGGGAGCAAGGGGAGAGCAGAGCTGGAGTGTGGGTCGCATGTCACCAGGCTGCTGTCCAGGCTGCCACACAGTCTCAGCGCAGTTTAGGCAGTTCATCAATCCACTTCAAACACCCATCCCGACCATACTGGATTTCGCAGAGTGGCTCGAATATGAGGTCTGCATTCAAGATGATGATATCTATTTACGTGCCCCTCAGCAACCTCGAGAGCCACGAGTGGATCGAGAGAAGGGTGTCAGAGCCAAGCCAAGATCAGCAGCGGGGACCACCACTGTCTTGTTGGGCTATGACCCCCCTGCCAAAGATTCAGGATCCTCTAAGCAGGCACTGCCCCCCATCTCCAAACCAGGGAAGCCAAAGATATTCTGCCCTTTCGGTGATACTGTCAATCAATGAATATGTTCTGATTTCAAGCAACTGAGTAAAGAATAGAAGGTGGCCTGGATTGAGAGAGGTAAGCAGTGTTGGAAGTGTGGAAGAGATCACCCGATGGAGCAATGTTACCTGAAGGCTAGATGCTGGCAGTGCAACCAGGTGCATTTGGAGGTACTCCATGAAGCCGTTGCCTCACCGCCATCCGCCAACCTAGAGAGGCCGGCAGCGGAATCCATTCAGCCTGTGACCTACTACCTCGATCCCACCAGGAGGAGCAGCTGTGTGCCAGTGAAGATGGTCAGGGTACCCCTTTACAACGGCAAATGGAAGATAGAGACGTACGCTATCTTTGACGAAGGGTCCGAGCGTACAATCCTCCTGCATGGGGCCGCCCAAGATCTGGGACTTCAGTGACCCAGTGAGGAGTTGGCACTGCAAACTATCTTACAAGATGCTAAAATGGTGGTAGGGTGGTCAGTTTCATTTCTGATATCCTCCACTGCTGACCCTCGGAAACAGTTCCGGATCCAGAGAGCGTTCACTGCTATTGAACTTGGACTCTCCAATCACTCTCATCCAGTGGACACCTTACAAAGGACCTATCGCCACTTACAAGGGCTCGCCCTCCATTCATTCTGTAATGCACAGCCACTGTTGTTGATTGGATCAGACTACCTGCACCTCCTGACTCCAGTGGAGCCCGTTCACCTGGGTCCAAGAGGGGGACCAGCTACATCCCACCAAGGACTCAGTACTGGGTCACTTGCGAGCCACAGAGAAACGCCTCAGAAAGGAGCCCACTAGAGAAGAGGCGTATCACAATGAGATTCAGAAACTGGCAGATGCAGGCTACATTAGTAAGCTGACTGATGGAAATGTACCAGTCGGTGTCAACACCTGGTATATACCGCACCATATGGTTTGCCACAATGGAAAAAAAACGCATCATCTTCAACTGCTCATTCAAACACAACGGTACCAGTCTAAATGAGCATCTCCTTCCAGGACCTACTTTGGGTGCTACTTCGTTTTAGGGAGTACCCCATTGCAGTGAGTAGCGACATAAAAGGAAAGTTCCATCAGGTTCGTCTTTTGACGTGGGACAAGACCTATCTCCGATTCCTCTGAAGGGGCATGGATTGTTGATTGACCCCCTGACGTCTACGAATGGCAGGTATTGCCCTTCGGAACAATGTACAGCCCCTGTTGTGCCACCTATGCTCTTCAGCGGCACGTTCTCGACCCCCAGCATCCTATCACCAAGCTCATTATCCAGGATTACGACCGTCAGCTAGCTCACCCTGGCCCAGAAAGGGTCTTTGCCGAACTCCGTCATTGGTTCTGGATACTTAGAGGGAGAGAAGCGATCCGGAAACATCAGCATAACTGCCCTGAATGCAGGAGGTGGCGCAGTCATCCAGTTATTCCTAGAATGGCTGACCTTCCTTCGTCCAGTTTGAGACTTCATCATCCAGCTTTCTATTCCACTGGGGTGGACTGTTTCGGGACATATCTCATTTAAGTGGGGTGGCGAACTGAGAAGCGATGGGGGATTGTCTTTAAATGCCTGACGATGCATGCAGTCTACCTAGATCTGCTCACCAGCATGGATACGGACTCATTCTTGATGGGACTGCGGCGCTTCATTGCAAGGTGTGGGAAACTCCATGAGCTGATATTGGATCAAGGTACCAACTTCAAAGGCGGAAGCTCCGAACTGGAAGATGCCTTTGACAGTCTCGCCCCTGCTTTGAGAGCTCAGTTGGCCAGCCAGCAGATCCACTTCCTTGTCAATCCACCATATGCTCCACATTTTGGTGGTTCATGGGAACGGGAGATCCGTTCCATCAAGTCAGCTCTCCATACCTCCTTGGGTTCACAGTCTGTCACTGAGGAAGTGCTTAGGACCCTACTCAGTGAGGGGGAAGGCATCATCAATTCCAAGCCCCTGGGCTACGTCTCCTCCGATGTGGCTGATGCCAACCCAATTACCCCCAACATGTTGCTAATGGGGCGGCCTGATCCTGCCATGCCATGGGTTGTCTACCCAGCAACATAACTCCTGAGCAGGCGCAGATGGAGGCAGCGTCAAGCTCTAGCCGATCAATTTTGGAACCACTTTAACCGGAACTATCTGCCTTCTCTACAGACATGCAGCAAATGGCAGCAGGAAACAGATGAGCTGATCATTGGCACCATCGTACTGATCGTGGACCAACAATTACCTCATGCCCTGTGGCTGATGGGAAGAGTCACCAAGGTTATGCTGAGAGCAGATGGGAAAGTTCGAACTGCTCAGGTACAGGTGGGGGATAAGACAGTTATTCCCTGTGTGGACGTTCTTTCTTCCTTTTTGTTTCATGCTGTGTTAGTGGTGTGTGTCCATGAGACTGTAAGTGCTGTTTATTTATCTTGGCGGTTCCTTTATTGTTTATATTCAGTTCCATTCTTGTTGATATTATTTCGTATGCATTAGTTAGCCCATGGCACACACCTTGTTTGTTGCATGTTGCTGTTGTTAGTCACTGTGAGCTAATGTAATGACGATAATTCACTGTACTGTAGTTAACTGATCTTCAAATAGTGAGCTTGTTCTTTGTTGAAAGTCCCTTAGATTGAGAACATGCCTGCCGCTACTTGTTATATTGTTTATGTCCAGTTATGTTGCAACTACAGAGTGGACAGTGGATTCATTTTTAGAAGGAGCCATCGGTTCTGACTGGACCAGCCTGTCGAGATTCTAGCCAGACGAGTCAGCCCCTCGTTGTTGTTCATTCTCACGGAGGTCAAATCTGCTTGTACCCTAGTTGCATCCTCCTTTACACCCTGTGTTATTAATTTAATTTGCTTCACCTGTTGTGCCATGCTGTTTCCTCATGCCCTGATTTCCTGATGTGTATTTAAGCCCTCACTTTTCTACTGTTCAATGTTGCGTCGTCGTTGATGATCCTGGTTGTTTGTCTTCCTGTTCACTTAGTTTTAGTTCTGGCTTCTGTTCCAGCCCAGTTTATTTGCACCTTTTTCTGCTGTTTCACTAAAGCTCATTTAAGTTCATTTCCCCATTTCTGAGTCATGCATTTGGGGCTTGCATTTTTCTGCCTGCCAAAGCAACCAGGACATATTTAATCCATTTCAGCATTTGAAAATTGATACCCATTTTCTTCTTTCCACATTTTATCATATGCTTTTCCCTATGTCAAAAAAGACCACCACCACTCTCTTTGTTTACTTGTGCCATTCCTATTTCGTGTTCTAATCATAAGGCTGGATCCTTGTTAATTCTCGATTCTTCTGAAACCATTATGATATTTAGACATATTGTTTATTTTTTTTATATAGTACAATAATCATTGATCTATCATTCTCTCCATCATTTTGCAGATGTTGGATGTTAAAGGTATTAGTCTGTAGTTTCCTGTTTTCTAATATCCCTTGTACTGACTTCCAGCTTTGAGACATTTTCCTGTCCTGTATTTTATGCTGAAGAACTTATTTGCCTTTTTCATTTTATTTTAATTTTCTCTGCTTTTTGTTCACTTGATCTTTATAATTTCTTACATATGCAATCAACAAAATCATTCTCTATACTGTAAGTGCTTCTTCTGTCTGTCCTTGACCTTATATTGATATTGCTGAAATTTTCCCGTGCCATCTTTTTGCCTTCTGCACTTTTTAACAGCTTCTGCATAGCTTATGTTGTTTACTGCTTTGATCTGGTTTCCACAGCTTTTCTCATGACCTCACATCCTCCATAGGTTCATTGTTTCTGTGCTCACTCCAACACTTGGGGAGCCTCTGTTTCCCCTTTCACATCTTAGCACTGTGCCCATGTCTCTGGCACTTATAGCGATGGAGAGATACTGTATATGGTCTTATCTGTTTTCAACACCCTGCTGACCTCGCTGACACGAATACTTTGTTGGGTTTTCACTGTATTCTCATCTACTGGAATACATGCGATCACTCTCTTTGTTACTTTGGTCTCTCCTAATGTCTTCCTCTGGCTTACTGATTTTTTTTTACAGATACTCTTTTTATTTAGTACTTTTATTTTTCTGCTTCCATTTTAACTGCTATCAGCAGACTCCTGTCCCTGAGAATTTTAGCTGTGACTTCTTTTTTAGTTCTCATGACAAAACCCTTCAGTTTAGCTGCACCCCTCACCATCCTTCCTGATTTCAAGATTATTTTACATTCCTCTCTGACAGTCTTTTTTCAGACAACAATACCCTTGTATGAACTATTTCCTTATAAACTTTGTTTACTGCCGTGTCCCTAACAAAGGTGCACTCTCTCTTCTGTTCCTCCTGACTGAAACTTCCTGTTTCCTGTCCAGGCAGAAAACCAGAAGAAATGCTCAGAGAACGTCACTAATGGAAAGAAGATGAACCAAATGTTGGTAACATTTTTAAGGGTCTCCATGTTCCTTTTGGCCGAAAATTCAAACTCAATTAAATCCAACATTTCCAATAAATCACTGGGATGAACAGGTTCCAGTGCAGGCTGTTTATTAGAAATCTTAGTTACACAAAACACAGACAAAGAACAAAACACAGACAGTAACATAGTTAAGACTGAGATATATACACACACACAGACAGAGAAAGATGCAGGAACAGGAGGAGCAGAAGGAGAGGAAAGGACCGTAAGTGAGTGAAGTTAAAAAGTAAGAAGTGAGAAGTAAAGTACAAAAGAGTGGAAGAAAGTAGTGAGTGAAAAAGTGAGTAAAATGGGGTGAAAGAAGAAGTAGAAGTCCAGAGTTTAAAAGAGTACAAGAAAGCAAAAAGCCCTCCTGGGAGTGAGTGCCTTGGAGTCGCTGCAAAGGAAATAGAGGAAAAGCAAAAAGAGCCTCCCTCTCAACTTTACCACTGCCTTTTATTCCCCAAACTCACACCTCCCCCTGCAGGGCCAGTGGGCCTAGAAGGATGCTTCCAACCCACTATGAACCACACTAGTTTGATTCTTTTGCAGAGGCTTCATGACACAGTTCTCTGAGGCTGTCAAAATAAACAATTTTTCCACGTGAAAATACCTCCCACAGAAACACTCCCCTGCCCTTCTATCCATATTTTCACATTACTAGAAACACTTTTAGGGTGGTCTTATCTTAGTATACAAATTTACTTCCTTACATTATTACAGTAGCTCAGGTGGGACTTCAACCCCCACTTCGGGACACACAGGTCCCAGCAACTTGACCTTGACTTGGTAATATAGTGTCAAAAGTGCACTGTGTATAAAGGTGAGACTCTAGATATGAATGAGTGCAGTTCTACTAGTGGAAAAAAACCGAGGCCCTGAGCTGAGCAGGCCTCAGTCCTTTCCACTCACCTAAATCATGCAGTGTTCCAGTGTGTGAGTGTCAATATAGGTAACAAACAATATATAATGTGACCATTAATCCAGTGCGTGTGATTAATATATGTAACAATAAATGATATAGTAAAATACCAATATTAGAGTGATAAAAATATACAACACAAGCAATTTAAATCTACTGAATATAATATCTGTGTAGGTTCTCAGTCAGCCAGGTCATAGTAATCACTGGAGCTTGAAAAAAGGTGATTGTGCTTCTTTTTGTTTCTTGATGATTTTTTCTCTCATGCAAAAGGCTTCTTCAGTTCTCAAAAAGTGGAGAGACCCAGGTATTCAAACCCTAGTGGGTGTAGTCCCCTGGAGATGGTTGTGACTCAGTATTGTTCGTGTGCATAAGCACAATTTAGGATACAAAGTTCTTTGATGCAAAGCCAATAATATACATTTTTTTGGGAGGGGGTGGGCAAGAATCAGGGCACACCCTAGAGAGGTCACCAGTCTGTTGTAGGGCAAACACGGCAACACAGAGATATAGTCAATTTTTACACTGGTTTGATTGACAACCCCCCCCCCCCCCCCCCCCCCGAAAAAAAAAGAAACCCAAAATAAAACATTAAAAAAAAATATTAGTAAACTAATCATTTAAACCAGAGTCTTTGCCCTCTGTGTCATCCTCACCTACATCTCATCAGCTATCTGTGTCGTTTAGGCCATCTGTATCTGCGCCATCTTTAGAGTCTTCAGCTGCATCGTCTGACTCCTCACTTGCATCACCACTGCCTGAGTCTTTCGAGCAACCTGCACCACCAGAACTGTCATCTGCATCATCTCTGGAGTCTTCAGCCACAGCTCCGTCTTTAGCAACTGCAACACTAGCGCCACAGTCTTCAGCGTCAGCTGCAGCTCCACCGCCTTCAGCAGTAGCTGCAGCTCCACCTCCACCACCTCAATCAGAGTCCTCGTCTCCGTTTACGCCACAGTCCTCACCTCCATCAGCTTTGCCATCTGAGTCATCATCTGCTTCAGCATTGTCATTTGTATCTGCTCCAGAGTCTCCTCTGCCTCATTTGTCTACGTCACCTGGTCATCTATCGGAGTCAATCAGAGTCACCTGCGTCATCTCCTGCACCTCCCATGCCTCCACTTCAATCTCCATCCTCATCAGTGCTTCAACCAGCTGCACCTACACCCAAGTTTCCAGTCATAGCAGCTTTGTATTTATCTGAGCTGTCTAAGCCATCACCACAGTCTTCAGTGTCACCTGCTTCCTCTGCATCTGAGCTGTTGTCACATCACCAGAATGGTGATGCAAGTGAGGATTCAAATGCTCCAGTCATCTGAGGAGACGGCTGCATGCCCTACAAGGTATCCTGATACCTGATTTGGGCAAAAATAAACACTTGGTTAAAAAAAATGACTCAGGCCATTATTTTATATTGACGATATGGAATTCTGCAATTATGGAGCACTGTTAAAGATATAGACTATTTACCAGAATAGACAAAATTTTTCTTTGATAAGGAAACATCTTTTTTTTCCCAGCATTTAATATGTCTGTATTAGTGTAAGACTAGGAGTAGAGTGTAATGATGACACAGACTTTAATGGAAAGTAAATGTTGGTTTTATTGAACATTTTTTCTAATAATTGTCAAACCTCATATTTAGACCAAAACCAACACTGTGTGAGTTCATCCTTTACTTTTCCTGACTGTGTGGAGCTTGGGAGAAAGCGCTCTACCTCGGGTGAGTAACCTGCGGGGCATTACTCGTGGATGCATCTGTGCTGCAGCTGCTGTACAATCAGTGCAGTCACTAATCCATTTGGCAGAGGACATGAACTTTTCATTGGACCTTCCCAGAGATTTACCTCAACTTTAAAGCCTTATTGCTTTGCAGTTATCTCATGTTCTGTGAGAAATCGTCGTTGTGTTCAGCTTATCAGTTGTCTGATTCAGTATGTAATGTTACGAGGCAGATATTGTATATTATCTTTTTACTTTTATCTGGTAATATGCAGCCTAACACAGGTTCTGAGTTGGTGTCTATCTGAACACCAGCTGATTTGAAATCCTTGTCTGGTCTTAAACTAGTTCACCTTAATGTGTGCAGCTTGCTTTTCTAAGATATACTAAGTTTGGGTTAAATCAACAGATCCAGATACTGTTGTAATTTCTGACACTGGATACAATGTTTATCATATTGACAGGCCCAAGAAAGGTGGTGGTGTTGCTATTTCTGTTAAATCACAGTGTAACACCTCAGTAGTCTCTGAATCAATCTGCAAACAATGGGAATTTTTGGCATTAAATGTGGAGCTTACTAAAGGCCTTTGTATAACTGCTTTTGGGTGCTACAATTCTACATCTGCATCTGAGGAAGCTTTATAATCTGTAAAACAACTTTAATCCAGATTAAATTATAGCAAACTTATTTTAGCTGGAGATTTGGACTGGGACTGGCTTTCTGATGTTGTTAAATCTTTCTATGATTTTATTAATCTTACCCAGTTGGCCAGTTTACCCACCTGACCTAAAATTAAGACCTGAGAAATCTGCCTTGATTAACTTGATCTTGACAAATGTTCTTCAAATTCTTTGGGTGTCTTCTGCAATGATTTATGTGGCCATTGTGTTGTCACTGTTATTAGAAATACTAAGGTACATGCAGCCTTTCAGGGTTAAGTGGTGAGAGAACCCCTGGTTCTCCTCATTGTAGACACTATTCATAAGTGTAACTTGGCTTTGGACAAGGAAACAGAAACAGGCTCTGTTACTTCCAGTCTTGCTGGTTTTAATCTTTAAATCCACTAAAATATCATGGTGTATTTTTCTCATTAGTAGTAATAGTAATATAGTAAATAAGTAGATGTTAAAACATAATTGCAACAATGTTGCATAGCATGAATTTGTCAATCCACTCCTCTTTTAGCTTTCCATTGTTAATTACAGGAAGTGAGGATAATATAAAGTTTTATTAAGTTTATCTGTATTTATAAATTCTGAGTGATTTAAATTTTTCTCTTCTCATCACTACATTGTGATATTTTGTGAACCATGGCTAATTGATTCCCTGTTACAGAAGCCTTTAGGCAGATGCTTTGAGTCCAGTGATGATGAAACCAACTCAATTGACCAGAGTCTGCTCCACCCCCAAGGTCTGCTGCTGTCTCAGTCTCTAACACACAGATCGGTCAGTAAACTCAGTCTGAGATGTTTCTCCACATTTTTATCTTCACTTTCTGTCTCCTGCAGTTAGTTCATCAGGCTGCAGCTGAATACCGTATTTTCCGGAGTATAAGTCGCACTTTTTTTCATAGTTTGGCTGGGGATGCGACCTATACTCCGGAGCGACGTATAT
Organism: Archocentrus centrarchus; assembly: GCF_007364275.1. Classification (NCBI taxonomy): domain Eukaryota; kingdom Metazoa; phylum Chordata; class Actinopteri; order Cichliformes; family Cichlidae; genus Archocentrus; species Archocentrus centrarchus. The sequence goes on along the minus strand of NW_022060287.1, from coordinate 171,953 downwards.
GTGACATTTATAACACATGAACCAAAATACTCCAGCCACTTGACATCTCCGTGAACCGGAGCTTTAAGGCAGTCTTGCGTAACCTGTGGGCGCAGTGGATGATGGATAGAGAGCACAGCTTAACGGCAACTGGGAGAATGCGCCACCCAACTTTCCTGGAAGTCATTGGATGGATCAAGAAAACATGGGCTTCAGTGACAACTGAAGCCATCCTGTTGGGATTCAGAAAGGCTGGAATAATTGGAACTGCAGCTGACGACGAGTCTGACTAACGCGACACAGAAGAGGAAGCGGCGCTTTGTCTACGTACGGAGTGTACGGAGTTGTTTAGAAGTCACACCGAGGATGAAGAATTCAATGGATTGATGGTTTGGTTAACTTGTTAGCATGTTCTTTATGCTATGGTTATCTGAATAACTGTTAATGTTACGTTAACATACCAAACACGTACTCTGTTCATTGTGCGTCATGTAGCTGAATGTGTTACGTTAGCATAACGTAGGCGTAACCGTGTTCACCCTGTTCTTTAATCCATTATTATTTTAAATTGCGTTTCAAGATGGAATTTCTGCTCTGGGTCTCGGATTCTATCAAATACCCCCCCCCCCCCCCCCCCCCCCCCCCAAAAAAAAAAGTGCGACTTATATATATTTTTTTCTTCTTTATTATGCATTTTTTGGCTGGTGCGACCTATACTCCAGAGCGACTTCTAGTCCGAAAAATACGGTAATTAGATTTTATAAATTAAATGCAAAATTAGGATTCAGCTTCATCTGAAGGAGATTCAAATTGTGTAAATGAACTCAGCAGAGATTATAAAAGAAATTATATATTTTTGATCACTTACATAAATTCATATAGTTCTGCAAAGAAAAACCTAAATATTGATGTCACGGGTAAGTTGTTGCACTGCGAGCTCAGTTTAATTATTTGGTTTTGCATCTCTGCCATGATCATGGAAACCAGCATGAGTGAGGAGGACGCTGAGGACGATCGATGCAGTTCGGACTTTGGGAAGTTCCTCTCAAGTCTCTGAAAATAAACAGAGGTCATTTCAGCACGTGCAGAAACAGAAAGGAGGATTTTCCATGCTCACAGCCAGCTGTCCCAGCTGTTCATTGATCCGTTTTTGTACGGAAATAAATACTTCTCCTGTTTTTCAATGCATCGCCTACAGCATTCTTCACAGTCCATATTAGTCACATATCAGTTACACACAACACAGACGAAGACCAAAACACAGTCAGTAACATAGTTAAGACTAAGATACACATACAGACAGAGAGAGAGAAGAAGAGAGAAGAGAAGAGAGAAACACAAAGACAGAGAAAGATGCGTAAATAGGAAAGGAAAAAAGAGGACAGGAAAGAGAAAAGCAAACAAAGAGGGGTAAAGTGAAACAAAGAGTGGCAAACATTTATATCTTAAACATGATAATTGCCCACTTGCCTTTGACCCCTCCTAATATATATAAAGTCTTGAACCCCAACCAATTGTCTTTTGACTAGATTAAGCCTATTCTAAAGAAGCCCGTGGGACGAGTTTGGGCAAGCCTACCTTAGAGACTGCCAACCAAAGGCAAGTGGATCTAAGAGCAGACCCAAGAAACCTCCCTAAACAGGATCCAGTACCATCACAGTGGCAAACATCCAGGAAAGAGTCTCATATATAAAGAGCTGGACAACACCAGGATCTGATATCATTCACACCTACTGGCTAAAGAAGCTAACTGCACCCCACAAGCGCTTGGTAGCAGAAATGAACCAGCTGCTAGAGGCTAAGATAAACCCAGAATGGCTGACTGAAGGCTGGACGGTCCTGATCCCCAAGGACCCCCAGAAGGGACCAGTTCCATCCAACTACCTGCCCATAACCTGCCGCAGTACAACATGGAAAATCCTGTCAGGCATCATAGCAGCTAAGATGAGTAGGCATGTGGCGCAATACAAAAAAAAAAGTGCTAGGCAGAGAGACCAGGGGAATCCACAGACAAATGGGAACCATGAAGAGGCTGCTAGGAAAGCTGCATATGCCAAGTACCTGCAGAGAGTAAGGCAAGTCCTAAAGAGTCAGCTGAATGGGAAGAACAAGATCCGGGCAATCAACACCTACACCCTCAGATACCCTGCTGGGATAATAAGCTGGCCAAAGGAGGAACTAGAAGAGCCTAATGTCAAGACAAAAGGCCGAGGCTGCAGCTACCCTGCGCTACCATTTAAAAGATGGGAGGGAAACAAAGCAAAACAATACGACAGGTGAGGAAAAAAAATCATCTCATATTTTACCCAATGGGGGGCACCGTGTGGGGTTGAAAAAACCTATGCATAGTAAGCACATATAGCATATAGCGTGGGAGCATTACGGTGGGAAGGGGCAGAGATGGGTTGGGCTACTTTGTCGTATATATAATTATCGTAGTGGTGGACAAACAAAGGCAGAAAGTTGTGGTGATAGACGTTGCAATACCAAGTGACGGGAACATCAAGAAGAAGGAACACGAGAAGCTTGACAAATACCAAGGGCTCAGAGAGGAACTGGAAAGGACATGGAAGATGAAGGTAACAGTGGTCCCCGTGGTAATCGGAATACTTGGGGCAGTGACCCCCAAACTGGGAGAGTGGCTCCAGCAGATTCCTGGAACAAAATCCGAGATCTCTGTCCAGAAGAACACAATACTGGGAACAGCTAAGATACTGCGCAGGACCCTCAAGCTCCCAGGCCTCTGGTAGAGGACCCAAGCTTGGAGGGCAAAATAGACCGCCCGTAGGGGCGAGCTGGGATTTTTTATATAATCTTGCACACCCCTAAAGTTTACTGCATGATTCCTTATGTGTTCTGTCATAGTCTGGATGACTTCAGGAGTCGTTTACAATGTTGGAAACAAAAAGTTTGAATAAGACGGTGCGTCCAAATTTCTGACTGTATATATTGTGTTTTGTGTTGTAATACATAATAGAATAAATTATAAAGTAATTTGTAAATTACTCTACTAGTGTATATTGTTTATTGTATAATTAATAACACACGCAGCATGGTGGCGCAGTGGTTAGCACTGCTGCCTCACAGTTAGAATAACATCTGGAAGGTCTGGGTTTGATTCCACCTTGGCCCAGGCCTCTCCCTCTCTCTGTGGAGTTTGCATGTTCTCCCCGTGCTTGCGTGGGTTTCCTCTGGGTACTCCAGTTTCCTCCCACATTCCAAAGACAGCCACTTACTGGGGTTAGGTTAATTGGCTACTCTAAATTGCCCATAGGTGTGCACCCTGCCTCTTGCCCTATGACAGCTGGAATAGGCTCCAGCCCCCTCCATGATCCTGAACAGGATGAGTGGAAGCAAATGGATGGATGGTATAGTTAATAATTTTTTGAAGTCACAAAATGCTTTATTATTCTTTTGGTCCTCCATGCTGATCAGCTATAACAATCCAAACACAGCACTTTATCAAAGGAGTTGACTTCCAGGCTTAGACTGAAACTAAATGCATTTCCAGCTGTTGTGGCATTTCACTTAAAGAAGTCATCTCTCACTGTGATTTACTTGATTCATTGTTACGATTTAACTTTAATAACCTTTGAAGTTATTACTTTTTACACAGTAATATTTTTCAACTGTAACCAGACAATTTATTTTCAATAAATTCTGAATAATTGTATGCAGATACATGATAGTGATCAAAACAAGTCTCAAAGAGATTCAGCTCTGCATCAGGATTTCCTGTATATTGTTTTCTTAGTTAGTGGGCAGGGCAATACTGCTCAGTGTGTTACAGCACTACCACAGCACACAACTATCTTAGCTAAATGTACCAGCTTTGAACAACATCTGACGTTCTTTGTCAGAATCATAATTTGAGCAGAAAAAATTGCATCAATGAGTCTGTGTCAGAAAATGATTTTATCAACCTTTTCTGTGGCTGTCTTTGCTTTTTTGCTGGGAGGTCTGGATTCTAAAGGTAAGCTGCGTATGTGACTAAATCTGTCTGAGGGGCAGAGAAGGGGGGAAAGGGGGGATTTGGGAGTTGTGAAGTTATTCTGGATCATTTTAAAAGACTCATTGTTTTCTTGACAGCACAAAATGGTAAAGCTGCTGTTTCATTTCCTCATTGCAAAAGTCAATATATAAGCAGGTAATGGTGGGAGAATGAAAAAGAAACAAGTTACACATAAGAGTTTCAGTCAAGCTTGGATATGTTACCATCAGAGCAGTGCTGTGAAGTTTCAACAGACTTCTGTATTTAGATTAGAATGACAGAGAAATGTGTGATTCTTTGTTGGCACAGTATTACAGTCAAAGACTGTAACTCAATGTACAAGCTGAGGAGAGGATATTGCTCTACAATGGAGTCGGAATTATGCAAAAAGTCAAAGTGAAACAGATGAGAGTGAGAGGTTTTATTGTGTGTGCGCGTGTGTGTGTGCGTGCGCGCGTGTGTGTGTTTGTGTGTGTGTGTGTAATATTTGCCAGTATCCGATCCGAACAGAAAATGAGCATGTTAAAAAAAGTCAGAAAAGTTGGTGATAAGAATTAACTAGAAAAAGAAGCGCAGTGTGCAGCGGATACCTGATCCCTACAATATCACGATTAACAACATCACGCTGGTTGATGTCTGCCATATTAGAGCTAGGGGTGTGCGATATAGACAAAAAATAATATCTTGATATTTTCTGTAATTTTTCGATAACAAGAATAAACAATATTTTGCATTATTTTAAAAGGTGTTCATAAAAGAAGTGCAAGCTAGTAAACTACAAGACTTCAATGAGTGTTTTTGACACATTAAATTTTCCAAGTTTTTAAAAAGCAATCGCTCAATACAGAAGACTTGACAGAATGAAAAAAATAAATAAAAAAGAGGCAGTCCAGGGGATTCCCCTCATATTATAGCAAAAAAAATCACAGAAACTACACACCTTCATCTGACCAGAAACCCATTTTTTGGCAGACCGCTTCAGTCTATTATCCGAGGCTCCAAAAGAGGTGAGCTCTGAGAACACTTCTATGGTATGACACAGTGATTGTAATATACCAACTTTAACTTTAAGGATGTCAACATCCATCTATCCATGGGGGGTAAAGTTTTTTGAGTGTGTGTTTTGCCGAACACCTCAGCTGATTTACGTTTGTCTCGGACAGAAACTTTTCAAATTTTTCATACTCATTGATGATGGAACCGGTTAGTTGTTGAGCTTTCTGCTTTCTTACAAAGTCTGCAAACTGCCGTCTTTCGATCAGTGTCTGTCTCTTCAAATCCAATCCATCTCCCCACCTAGGAAGTAAATCCAAGGCTGTAGACTGCGAGGCTGGCGGTGTCTGACTTTCTTCCCCTGGCGCAGTGTGTTCACACATTTCCAGCTTTATATGTGTTGTTTAGGCAGCTATGCTAGCACACAGTATCAGCATTCTGCATCGTTGTTATTTTTCCCAGTCATTAGCATACTGGATAACGTCAGCTCTTACATGCTTAACACAACAATTACGATATTATTGTTGACAATATATATATATATATATATATATATATATATATATATATATATATATATATATATATATATATATATATATATCGCACACCCCTAATTGGAGAAGATGAACTACAAAACATGCAGCTTACGTTATCCTTTTATGCAAGTCAAATAAATGACAACAACTGGCGAAAAAAGTCACTCATCACAAACGCTGGAATAAAATAAAAGTTGGATGTAGGGCCAGATTTACTAATGGCCTGTGCCAGCGCAAAATTCTCATAGGCGTTCAAAATAAAAAAGCCGCAGGATTTACTGCAATGTCAGTTTTTAACCTTTGAAACATTTTTGCGGGAGGTTGAGCTGGATAAAAGCGATGCCCCCATTTGGCGCAGTAACAGTTTCTTCAAGAAGACACTGAGGGCTCGAGATGTGATGTTAAATTACGTTTCATATTTTACACATACTGTAATACTGTGTCGGCTGTTACACACAGATCTCTGCATAAATCCTGGCTCAACTCATAGGACTTTATGATATAATACACACTACATCCACACTACTTTACTCTCCCACCCGAATCTCCCTTTTGCAGAACAATAAAGGCTGTTATATATAATTTTTCTTTTTCTTTTTTTTTTGTTTTTAGTGTTGACAGTCAAAAAAGGAGAGGATGCCACTCTGGACTGTCATGGTCCCAGTGATGCTGACATCATATTATTACAATGGAAGAACCCTTCTCTGCACTCAGACTATTATGTGTTCTACTACAGTGATGACCAAGTTCATGAAGAGAAGCAGCATGAATTGTTTAAAGGTCGAGTGCAGCTCAGAGATCCAGAGATGAAGGATGGAAACCTCTCTGTGATTCTCAAAAATGTTTCTGTGAATGATGCTGGAATATATGAATTTTACGCTGGACATGGCAAACAGGAACCTCAGCTTATGAACAGCATCACCCTGAAGGTTGAAGAACCAGGTGAGTCTGAAGTTGAGCTGCTTCCTGGTTGTTGATGTTTGTTTCTAAAGATGTTGTTGATGAGACTTTGTAGAAAGCAGCTGTCTGAGTGATGTGATCAGAGTGCAGTAGTTAATGTCTGACAGCAGTTTGAAGAGGAAATGGATTCTGTTCTGTTCTTCACTCATCACCTACCTGACAGCTGACACCTCACACCTGTTTCTACCTGCAGGTCCATCAGGAGGACTTACAGACAATGGAGGGAAGGAGTGTGTACCTGGAGTCATAGTTGGTCTGTTAACTCTTATTTTGCTGGTTCTTGTTGTTTAATTTGACACGTAAAGAAAAATAGCAAAAACCAGCATTCACATCAGAACACATGAAATGTGTTCAGACCTGAACCCTCAGTAACCTGCTGCTTCTTCCTGATTCTTAGTGTCTAATTCAACATTCAGAGTGACAAATGCTCAGAGGACTGAGAAGAGTTAACAATACAAAATTATATTAATTATGAACAGGACTTAAAGTGGAATTTGGTACCTGAGGAAAACATTAAAATCTCTCCTTGATATGCAATTATTTGAAGTTTGCTGCTCAATATCCAACGAATGAACTCGATCATTAATAATTATCAAGCCAAATCTGTTGTGTTTCACAGAATTGTTTTATTAGATGATGTCAGGAATGTTTAAACAAATTTTCATGCCTTTCAGAGAAACTAAATTCAGAGAAACTAATTCTGTGGACCGTCAGACAAATTTTCATCTGCTTCTGGAGGGGGCGCTATTGCACCTATAGCCTTGAATCCATAGTTATGGGTTCAGCCTGAGTTTGTACGTGAGTGATTACATTTTTAGGCTGATTGGGCAAAGCATGTGCGAACGAGTGCACAAACAATTTTGTGGCGAGGGAGAAAAAGGAAGGCCAAATTCCATGGCATGGTGTGAGGAGACCGTTGAATATTCTACAAAACCATGAATAACTTTTGATGGGCTACTTGTCTACATGATCTGGAGCCGTTTTGGTCTCACTGGGTGAAATGCTCTAGGAGGAGATTATTTAAATAGCAGGCCTGAAAATGGCAAAAATTGACACCTTCAAGTGAAAATGGCTGACTTCCTATAGGGTTTTGGGTATGGGTCCAAGACTTTTATACATCTTAGAATATTACATGAGCCTGCACAATTTCAAATATGTAGATAAAATGTAGCTCCAGGGCTACGCAAAAAACATGGTATTTCATGATATTTCGAGGTCCCACTAGGTGGCGCTCTAACGTTTAGGGACTTTATACATATCAATATGTTCAGGGCAGGAGACTTATCAAACCACTAAAGTTTGACACAGATTGGGCAATGTGGCTTTGAGTTACTGCCATTTTTGTCTTCATGACGAAACATCAAACTTTGCCATCCCGCCAGGGTCACGCCCTTTGGCGAAAACTCAAAGTTTTGAAACCAGTGTAAAGCCAACTCCTGAAGGCTTTCCGGGGCTAATTTGAGATGGTTCTGCTCAACCACCTTGGAGCTATACCTCAAGGTGTAAAACATGACATTTCCTGTACCCACTAGGTGGCGCTGCGACTGTCAGTAAATATTATTATATTTATGGGTTCAGGGTTGGACCGTCATCATACTGCGGAAGTTTGATCAACTCTGGATAATGTAGGTTTGAATAAGAGGCAATCAAAATTTCCTGCCAAATGATCAAAATTCACTATGGTGTCACGGCCACGCCCTCTGGTGAAAACTCACCATTTTTGACATTTAGATTCCCCCTGGTGTATAGATAAGACAAAACAAATATGAAGTTGATAACATCCAAAACCTATGAGTTATTAGAGACACTATAAGGGCAGGAAATCACTAAAATCACCCATTTAATTCAAAATAGCGGACTTCCTGTTGGATTTAGGGCACTGGACCCTTTGTCTTTTTTGTTCCTCTGGACATGTTACATATGTGTACCAAATTTCATACATGTACGTGAAACACAGCAGTGGGAATTGAACTAAAGGTGGCGCTGTAGAGCCATTTTGAAAGGGCCATGTCTGAAACCACTAAAATACTTAAATTTTCACCAGACCTGACATGTGTGCAAAATTTCATGAGTTTTTGAGCATGTTTAGGCCTTCAAAAAAGCAATTAATTTGCCTAAATGTCCAAAGCAATTACAATAGGACATAGGTTGTGCTCGGGCCCTAATAAACAGTTGGTGCAGCAGAAACTCCTAGAGATTTTCCAAATCTGTATAGTGGATACCTGCAGATCCATACCATTGTGGTGAAAATCAGATGGTGGGCATGTAAGTCGGCTACAGCAGAGGACGAGGGCTCAGGGGACAACGAAAGGGGCTGGAGTGAGCTTCCAGGGTGGTTATCGTGGAGAGAGTGGTAACAGTGTGCCATGACTATGCAGACCCAGAGGATGTAAAGATGTGTGTTCCCTCTGTGAGCAACAGGGAGTTTGGGCCGGAGAATGCCTTGGACAACAGCTGTTTTTAACACAGGATCGGAGTTCAGAACTACACCAGGCTGGGGCCGCCCCTAGAGGACAGTTCTCCTAACATGGATGGAGCCCAAGACCGATGGAAAATGCAGGGCTGACAGATGCACCTCGCAGTGAGTACGGACAGTATGTCTTTCTTGGTTTAAACGGGTGCCAGATATTCTGCAGTTCCACATCAGATGGCACATGGATTTCTGTCTGACAACACTGATTTTAGGGAAAACTTGTCGATCGGCCACCCACAAAGTCATTGACTGTAAAAGTGGCAGGCCAGACTTTTTGTCATGAATTTATCTCCTGAGTTTCATGTCACATGAAATTTAATGAGGAGAGATTTGCTGATTAAAAACTGGCTCATCAGTGCTTTGCAGCACACATGGACTTATAGTCACATTTTCAAATGGGGAAAATATGAACTGTTTCATTCCTTCATGCCCCAAAACTTCACATATATGATGCTGGCAGCAGATAGTTCTTCCGGTGCATTACTGTGGGCATCAGATGGGCAGCTGAGGAGCCTTAAGAAGAGGACACCCTCTCACTATTCAGGCCATGGCATCCCTGGTTGCAAGCTTCACATCCCTACCTGTTGCCCTCTGACCCCAGTCAATGTTACCACTGTTTACAACAGAAATTGTGATTAAATTTATCAAGAAGCATTTTATTCTTCTCTGGTAGGTCTTGAGGGAGTGGCTGCTGCAATACAACTCACCCCTGAATAGATGTAAGGATATGAAACAGCTTAGGAGGCCACGCCTTATATCATCTTATGGTGCGTACCAAACATCAAGCCAAAGATTTGGACTTGATGTGTAAACATCTCATAATGATTTCAGATTGGTAACTAACCTAAATTCCTAGTCTGTTGTTCTCACCAATGGAAAACTCCATAAAATTGTACAGGCCACAATAGATGTAATCATATTTTAACACAGACAACTTGGAAGCAGTGCATGTGGAGCTGGGGCAGTAGAAAACAGGGGGATTTATAAAATCAACAGGTATTCAAATTAAATAGAGGGCTGAGAATTTGACTGACAGACAGACAGAGTAAAAAGGGGTTGTGTAAATAGTATAGTTTTAGTATGAGGAAGTGTTGTTTTGTTTGTTTTCTTGGTTGCAGGAGTGTTATTTTCACTGTTATGGGAACTGTCACAACAAAAAGGAGGGAGACCACAGTAGCCTGGAACAGGGAAGGAACCACGTGAAATGTGCTCATTTCAGTCAATTAGGTAAGATTCCACAGAACAGTTGTTTAAATTGGTGACCAGAGCCGAGACTGCACTGAAGGCTTTGACAGAGGAGATAGCATCACACACACCGGTATGAATGATCTTTTTGGTGATATGTTTGACAAATGGTGAGTGTGTCACCTGGTGGTGTCTGTGCTCTCTTCTCTGATTGTTGTGACAGGAATTTAATAGTGTGTGGATGTTGCTATATACCATATATTTGGTTTTTTTGTGTGTACCGTTTATCACCACTCTTGTTGAAGGAAATTGGGAGCTCCACAACCCACTACCAAATGCCTCTGTTGGGTTATACAAAGGAAGATAAAGGTGATGATGATGAAGATCACACAACATCAGCAGTGTAAAGGTGACCTCAGAAATATCTGAGATCGAAAGGGGAACTGAAGGGAAATGTGCATGTTTGCTTAGATTAGTGGTAGATTTACAAATAATGATGTACAAGTTGTATGATTATGTTTTTTATATCTATATGTATGTATATATATTCATATGTGTTTGTGTGTGTGTGGGGGTATTAATGTGTAAGTAGAAAATGATTGTTCGTTCACATGCAAGACTTTAATACTTTAATAACAGGACATAAAAGGGTAAAACTGCATTTTGGCTGTTACTTTGTTTATGACGTAAGTAAGTAAGTAAGTAAAATTTTATTTATATAGCACCTCTCAAGACATAGATCAGAAGGTGCTTCACAACATTAAAACAAATTACAATTGGAGTAAGGAGGACAAAAACATATTTATATATGTATATAAAATAAAAAATAAAATGAAATAAGATAAAATAAAATAGAAAATAAACTAACCAAATGCAAGCCTAAAAAGATGAGTTTTTAGCTGTTTTTTAAAAGACACCACCGAATCCGCAGTTCTTATCAGAGGTGGCAAAAGTACAGACATTCTGTACTTAAGTAGAAGTACAAGTACTTGTGTTCAAAAATACTTTGGTAAAAGTCGAAGTACTGGTTCAACTTCTTTACTTAAGTAAAAGTAAAAAAGTACAGGCTCTGAAATGTACTCAAAGTAAGAAAGTAAAAGTAGTTCTTTGGCAGACATTTCTACCTGCTATTTTTGTGTAAAGCTAACCGAACCTCATTATATATTATTGTAATAATATAAAATAAACATGAGAACACAAATGTTACTCCAGTCTAAATTTTAATCCTAATGAATGCACTCAGCTTGAATCTGTTATGTAGGACACAAACTGTGAAAGGCAATTTAAACACAGCTCTGTTCTCTGTGTCCTCCATAGTAGAGGGTGACTGTGCCTCCACCTAAACACAAACATGAGGATACTCAGGGGTTACAGTGGGATTCAGAAGGTGGAGGAACCCTAAGATCAGCTGTAGTGGCTCTGCATGGGGAGAGGAATCACAACTTTCTATTGTGAGCTGCAGTAAATGATGTTGGTGTGCAGGCTGTGATCAGCTGACCTGCTGCTGCTGCTCTGAGGTTTACTGCTCTGTGTGGATGAACTGAACTCACAAAGATGTAACCCAGTATTTCACAGCTATCTGAGCTGATCTCCATCCCCTACACTGACAGGATACAGGCTGCATAAATGTTGGATTCAGTGAATGAATCTCAGCATTAGCAGCTTTGATTCAAACTCATCTCTGCTGCACTGATGTAACCTGTAACTCTGACCATGAACACAAACACTGTGCTCCAGTCCAACACAGAGCTTTACTGTAAATACAGTACAACAAGCTAACCTGTTTATCACACTAAACTACAGTATTTTCATACAATCTTTGAATTACACAAAGTCAGCATACTTCAGTTTGTTTTCCAGTCCTTACCTTTAAATCTAACCTCTCTTCTTCCTCTCCTGTCCTCTTTCTCCATCTCTGAGTGAACTTCTCTCTCTTTGCTCTCCCTGAAATACAGCAGCTCTTCTTTTAGCTAGCAGACACACTGTGTTACAAACTGCACACCCTTGTGTGTTTGCTGACATTTGTTGAGCATTTAGAAACGTTGCATTTACCTGCCACACGTTACTCCCTTCATGCTCGCTCCTCTTCAGTAGCGCTAGCTAAGCTGTTTATGTGCCGCGAGCACAACTTACGGACTCGGTCCGGCCCGATTTTAGCACTATAAATGATACATTAATTATACGGGTTTACGTATTTAATCCCTTTGTACCCTTTAAGCCCCGGAGGATGAAGGATAGGCCAGTAAGATTGTCTCGTATCTGTTATTATTCCTCCGTTTAGCCTCAGATCGTTTGTTTGACTGCGCACTGACTGGAAATGCAAACTTCTCTCTGACGTGTTAAAAAGTAACGAGTCTGTTTGAAAATGTAAGAAGTAGAAAGTACAGGTACTTGTGTAAAAATGTAGGGAGTAAAAGTAAAAAGTACTGAGAAAAATAAATACTCAAGTAAAGTACAGATACCTAAAAAATCTACTTAAGTACAGTAACGAAGTATTTGTACTTCGTTACTTCCCACCTCTGGTTCTTATACATAACGGGATAGAGTTCCAGAGTCGGGGAGCCACCGCTGCAAAAGCTCTGTCTCCCCTAGTTATCAGCCTTGTGTGATGTAAGGCCAGTAGACCTTTATCACATGACCTCAGAGACCTGGTGGGAATGTAGGGATGCAAGAGTTCACTGATATAAGTTGAGGCTTGACCGTGAAGACCTCTATAAGTCAGGACCAGAATTTTAAACTGAACTCTGAAATTAATGGGGAGCCAGTGCAGCTGGATGAGTAACGGTGTGACGTGAGAATACTTAGAAGATTTTGTCAGAAGCCTCGCAGCAGCATTCTGAACAACCTGGAGACGCTCCAGGGAGTTTTTGCTAAGACAAGTAAATAAAGCGTTACAATAATCCAGACATGAGGAAATGAATGCATGGATAGCAATCTCAAGTTCAGAACGTGACACAATGGGACTTAACTTAGCAAGGTTCCGTAAATGATAGAAACAAGAGTGAACCAGAGATTTGACATGGGAATCTAAAGAGAACCAAGGTTCCTGATGGAAGATTTAGCCAATTTTCCAAGAGGACCAAGAGCTTCCATTATCCTGGGTATAAATCTATAAATCTATTGTGAAGCAGAAACCCACAAAACAAGCGAAGGGGGTTGGAAGATCACGAGGCTGGATTGCGAGCAGAGGTTGGAAACCCCCCGACAGCTGTAAAAGACAGAAGAAAGTGCATCCACATCCTTTTTATGACTTTGTGTAACTGTAATAAAAACCAGACTGAGGGCCGCAGAGGCCGCGAGACTTTGTGAACTGATCTTAGGGTCAGAGAGACGTGTCTGGTCTGGAGCTTTGTATTTTGACTTCATTCTTTTTATTGGAAAATAAATGCAATTGGAGATTATTGAGCGCCTCCTGCACTTTTCATTAAACAAACATGTGAGTTTAATTTTATGATTACTACCAGGGTTCCTATGGGTGCTGGAAATCCTTGAAAATGCTTGAATTTTAATATTGTCCTTTCAAGGTTTGAAAAGTGCGATGAAAACTGCTTTTTTTTTTTTGTAAATAAAAATATAACTATCTGGTTGAACAGTTCGCTTATGAAACTGAGAAATAAAATAAGTCTTAAAGTCTAAAATGAAAATTGCTCCGCGTGGGTCTGGCCTACCCGTCTGCATGTGACCTGTCAGTCTGTTTGTGACCACACCCCTCCCCCGAAGACAGAGAGTCGCCATTTTAATGAATGTTCGCCGGAAAGCTGCAAATTCCAAATACGGATCAGACGAATATGGAATACTTTTAAGTAAAAATTCATCTGCAAAAAAAAAAAAAAAAATATATATATAATGCACACAAATAATGTCTTTCCCCAAGCACAGGTATTCAGTCCTCATGAGTAAATTCAAGAGCATAGAACTCAGCTGCATCCATGGAGGTGCTCTCATTCACTTGTATACCATTGTGCCGTTGTGTGGTCTGCAGCAATGTGGCCTCCGATCTGGCGGATCAATTGAAATCTCAAAAATCTGCCATCATCGATTGACACAGCTCTACTCTACTGACGATATTAGACAGGAATAACCTGTGAGTGCCGCACAGCAGGTGTGGAAAGCAGCCCAAGCTGTCGGAGATAAATTCAACAAGAAGTGAAAACATTGTTCAAAAAAGCTGAATCAAAAATGAAAACCGTTCCCAGTAAACCACAAAAAATAATGATGGATTTTACTCAGAAGGTGTGTACAGTAATTCTAAATGTTCCTGGCGTGTTGTCACCTATGGTTATATTTGTGCATGATCAGCGGCTGGCACTGTTGCCAAGTTTTGTGTAAGAAAACTCGCTGCTGGCTGTCACCTGCACACAGTGCCAAAGCTACCAGTACCTGGTTTAAGGACCATGGTATCCCTATTCTTAATTGGCCAGCAAACTCGCCTGACCTGAACTCCACAGAAACAATCAATATCAGCAAAAGGGTGCTTCTACTCAATACTGAGCAAAGGGTCTGAATACTTATGACCATGTGATATTTCAGTTTTTTTATTAAATTTGCACAAAATTTCTACATTTCTGTTTTTTTCTGTCAAGATGGGGTGCTGAGTGTACATCATTGAGAAATAAAATGAACTTTGTTGATCTATCTTCTATTTCTTTTTTTTTTTGCTGTTCTCTCCCCCTTTCCTTTTTTTTCTCTTTTTTCTTTCCGCTCTCTATCTCTCTTCTTCTTCTTTTCATGCCTGTCAGATATGGCAAGAATAAATAAAATAACAATACAATTAACAAGAATAGCCTATAGAAAACTTATAGAGCTCTGGAATTCTGTGTGCAGGTGATTCTATTAATCATTTGGTCAATTTACCCACCCGACCTATTATTAAAACCTGAGAAATCCAGCTTGATTAACTTGATCTTGACAAATGTTCCTCAGATTCTCATCTTTGGGTGTCTTCTGCAATGATTTAAATGACCACTGCGTTGCCGCTGTTATTAGAAATATTAATCCCTTACAGGATTAATTGGTGAGAAAACCCCTGGTTCTCCCCATAGTACAGTAAATATTTACAAACGCTTATAAATAGTAGACACTAGTTATAAGCGTAACCTTGCTTTGGACAAGGAAAAAGAAACAAGCTCAAGGAAGTGCAATCATGGGAGGAAGGTGAAGCAGTGCCTCACCTGTCATCATGACAAGTAAAATACCTTTGGTGGCGCTGTGTCACATGGTCTTTTGGTCAAGATGGCGGCGCGCACAGACGCAGCGGCTCACGGCTCTTCCTTTCGGTGCTCTTTTTTGTACTTCTTGTATTTCATATTTGTTAGTTTTGGTGCATTTGTCTCTGCAAACAACTGCTACACACGCCAGGATCTTGTGGACATTGGCTACCGGCACAAGATATCAGTATTGAGTGATTTTCACTACACTCATAACATCCCAGACGACATAGCGAGACCGCCGGGTGCTCCGTGGATTGTTATCGGGTCTGGAAGGCGCCGCCGACGGCGGAGGGAGAGGAAGCAGAAGCGGGGCTGCAGGTCCGGCTTTATGCTGAAGCTGAAATGCCAACCACACAGGCCTCCTCTGCCGAGCCTGTATCTCTCCAACGCCAGGTCCATGGTAAATAAAACGGACAACCTAGAGTTAGAGCTGGCTGGAAATCACTATGTTCGTGACTGCTGTGTAATGATTATCACCGAGACCTGGCTAAACCCGCAGATTCCCGATGCTAGCGTGCAGCTAGCAGGCCGCACTCTGCTACGCGGAGATCGGACCAAGGACTCCGGTAAGAGCAGGGGAGGGGGTCTCTGTATTTACATGCATGAGGACTGGTGTAACAACGGAACAATCATAGACAAACATTGTTCCCCAGACCTCGAGTACATGTCTGTAAGATGTCGGCCTTTTTTTCTACCCAGAGAGCTAACAGTAGTTATCGTCACAGCTGTGTATATAGCTCCCGATGCTAACGTTAGCATGGCGCTCTCTCTCCTGCTAAACGCCATTAACGAACAGCAGCGGGTCCACCCCGACGGTGTTCTTATTATCGCGGGAGACTTTAACAAGGCCAACTTAAAGACTGTACTCCCGAAATTCCACCAACATGTCAAATGTTCCACAAGAGGGGAGAACACTCTTGACCATGTTTACTCCAACATTAAGCACGCTTACAGAGCCAAACCCCTCCCCCACCTCGGCCAGTCCGACAATCTTTCCCTGCTGCTCACCCCAGCATACACCCCCCTCAGACGGAGAGCCAGGCATACTGTAAAAACCATTACAACCTGGCCTGAAAATGCACTCTCCGACCTACAGGACTGCTTTGCATACACAGACTGGGACTTATTCGAACACGAGGACCTAGAAACATTCACAGGGACGGTACTGGACTACATTAAGTTCTGTATCGGAAATGTGACTGTCAGCAAAAACATCCGGGTTTTCCCTAACCAGAAACCCTGGATGAACAGCCAGGTCCGTTCACTCCTCAAAACCCATGATGCTGCCTTCAGGTCAGGCGACAGAGCTCTGTACAGTGCTGCTCGAGCTGACCTGAAAAGAGGAATTAAAAAAGCCAAAACGGACTACAGGAGGAGAATAGAGTCCCATCTGTCCAGCAATAACACACGGGAGGTGTGGCAGGGCATTCACAAACTTCAGAGGCTGTGATGTGACTGCAGGAGACCTGAGTGTGTCACTAGCAGAGGAACTTAACTGTTTCTTTGCTCGCTTTGAGATGCCTCAGGACCACCCATCTGCTCCAGTCTTGCCCCCCCCCCACCAGGCTGCACCCCACTCACCGTCCAGGAGCATGAGGTACGGCGCGCGCTCCTGGCAGTGAACCCCAGGAAGGCTACCAGACCAGACGGAGTACCTGGCAAGGTGATCAGAGCATGTGCCCACCAGCTCACCCTGATTCTCACCAGGATTTTCAACCTCTCCCTGGCCCAAGCAGTCATCCCCCCCTGCCTAAAAACAGCCACAATCATCCCCGTCCCCAAAAGGTCATCTGTCACCAGCCTAAATGATTACCGCCCTGTGGCCCTCACACCGGTAATCATGAAGTGCTTTGAGAGGCTGGTTCTCCAGCACATCAAAGACCACCTGCCCCCCACTTTCGACACCCATCAGTTTGCATATCGTGCAAACAGATCCACAGAGGACGCCATCGCTGTAGCTCTCCACTCTGTGTTGAGCCACTTGGAGCAGCAGCAGAGCTACGCTCGTATGGTCTTTGTGGATTACAGCTCAGCGTTCAACACAATCATCCCGGACATTCTCACCACCAAACTGCACACCCTGGGCCTCCCCCCTCTCACATGTTCCTGGATCAAGGACTTCTTAACCAACCGGCCCCAGACTGTGAGACTTGGCCCCCATCCCGCACACTGAGCACTGGCTCCCCACAGGGCTGTGTGCTGAGCCCCCTCCTGTACTGCCTCTACACCCATGACTGCAGCCCGGCCCACAATAACAACCTCATCGTCAAATTTGCTGATGACACCACAGTGGTCGGACTCATCTCAAAGGGAGATGAGGCAGCTTACAGAGAGGAGGTCTTGAAGTTGACAGCCTGGTGTTCAGAGAACAACCTGGTACTGAACACCATGAAAACCAAAGAGATCATCATCGACTTCAGGAAGCACAGGACTGACCCAGCTCCCCTCTACATCAACGGCGAGCATGTGGAGAGGGTCCACACCTTCAGGTTTCTCTGTGTCCTCATCTCTGCTGATCTCTCTTGGTCAGATAACATCACAGCTGTTATCAAGAAGGCTCAGCAGTGACTTCACTTCCTGAGGGTCCTCAGGAAGAACAACTTGGACTCAAACCTGCTGCTGACCTTCTACCGCTCATCCATTGAGAGCCTGCTGACGTACTGTATCACAGTATGGTACGCAGCTGCACTGAGGCAGACAGGGTCAGGCTTCAGAGGGTAGTCAAGACAGCACAAAGAATCGTTGGCTGCCCTCTCCCCTCCCTGATGGACATCTACACCTCCCGCTGCATCAGCAGAGCCAGGAACATCATCAAGGACAGCTCACACCCTGGCTTTGACCTGTTTGACCTGCTGCCCTCTGGCAGGCGCTACAGGTGCATCAAAGCCAGAACAAACAGACTCAAGAACAGTTTCTTCACCAGAGCAATCACCACCCTGAACTCACACACTCACCCACTGTAACTGTGCAACACCCACATCTCTGTGCAATATTATATTATTCATACTGAACAATATCTAACATTCCTATATTGGTAATATCCAGTATTCATTCATTAGTGCAATATTCATCCTCTTCATTTTTATATGTATGCACTTATTTACTTTTCTTACAATGTACAGATGCACCAATGTATGTATATATTTTTATACATTCTATTTTTTGTATATTTTATACATTGTTTATTTTCTGTATATTTCTTGATTATACTAGACTATAATATTTTTATTTTTTATTTTAGAGAATTTGATTTTCTATTGCATGGCACTGAACAGGAGTGGCCCTCCTATCTCATTGTACATCCTGTATAATGACAATAAAAGGCATTCTATTCTATTCTATTCTATTCTATTCTAATAATGATTTGTGCCACTAGATGGTGTAACATGTCAAGAGCCTGCCTTGAGCCCAATAGAAGAGAGTAGTGATGTTACATCTGATACTACAGCCCCGAGGCCTGTGTCGAGCAAAAGGGGCGTGTCCAGATGAAGCCTGTGTCGAGGCCCGTATCGTTTTTGAGAAAATCACCTGACAAAAGCCAACGAGGTCCATTTTCTGAAATCACGTGACTGCCTCATTATGTGCTTTGAGTTGCTGAAAAAGCTGCGGGAAATAGAGGAAGTGTTCTGGGTGATCTGAGGTGAGTCTGATACACTGTTATAGCGGCATAATCAGAAGCACCTCTATCCTCACCTGTACTTCTGTTTCAGCCCCTGCTGCTTCAGTCCTCTGTGAGAGAGTTTTCTCAGGCTGTGAAGTTATACCAAACACAAGGAATCACTGTCAAATACTTTTTATTTGAATAAAAATAAATAAAGCATCCCCCACTTCCTGCAACTGTTTATCCACAAATACACCACACACTGTCTATTTACAATACTTTATTGATATACCACAAGTGATCTATTGACATACCATGATCAGGATCCATTTATTTTGGTTTTACAATACATCACATGGAGATTTTGACAAAATAATTGCATAATTATACTAAAGTATCCCCCAGCTAACATTTAACATAACAGTAGGAATGCTCTACATCAAACGTCCAGCAGATGTCAGCACTCCTAAACGAGCTGACCTAAATATGACCAGGATTTTGGTAAAGTGGTTGGACGGAAAGATTTGACACATCCACTGGACTTCATGATACTATCACTACTGAGTAAGTCTGCACAGAAATGAAGGTTATAATAAAGAATAAACAGAGCGATCACGGGAACCAGCGTCTGTACCTTAGCGGACACAATGATCTGGCAATGACAGGGATTTCTCCAGCCTTAGGTAAGTCAGTCCTTGATGAGCTCAAATATGCAGCAGTAGAGTTGATTAGCAAATCTGCAAGTGTTCAACCAGAGGAGGGGATCACCTTGTTAACCTTTCCTGTGCGCAGATCTCAGGCTGTGGTCAGAGATTAAAGGGGAGATTTCCTCTTCTCCAGGGTACCTCGGGGTTAACTCCCTTGTTTTTGTTTGTTTTACATATCAGCACTATAGGCGACACTCAGCTACTGAGGCTGCTGTGGGCTAGTCCTGCCTCCAACCTCTGTCGGTCAGCACTATTGTTTATCCCACACCAGCCTCCATGGTGGCTGCTTGACTGGAGCATCAGGTCGTTACGGCCCATGGAGAAGATGCTACCATGGGTAAACAGCAGCTGTTCTAGCTGGAGCTGCTCCTCCACATTAAGTTCAGTGAAACTTTGGGCGTAGAGCTCCTGTAGATGCTGGGGGTTAACACGGGAGCCGCCAGCAGTCGGTTAAGGCTGGGCTGTGGTCGCTTGAATAGAATAGAATGCCTTTATTGTCATTATACAGGATGTACAATGAGATTGGAGGGCCACTCCTGTTCAGTGCCATGTAACAGAAAATCAAACTCTCTAAAATAAAAATATTATGAAAATATTATAATCTAGTATGATCAATATAATCAAGAGATATACAGAAATAAACAATGTGTAAAATATACAAAAAATAGCATGTATAAAAATATATACATACATTGGTGCATCTGTACGTTGTAAGAAAAGTAAATATGTGTATACATATAATAATGAAGATGATGAATATTGCACTTGGTGAATGAATGAATATTGCACTAGTGAATGAATACTGGATATTACACAATATAGGAATGTTGACCAGGAATGGGTGACCGAGGATAACTACATTAGGCCTACTAGTTACATCAACATCCAAGAAATGCACGCTCACCTGATGGTTGTTAATCTCTACAGGTATATATGCTTCACCAAGAACAGGTACGTCTCCAGGCCCAACCCCAATCACAGTCTCTGTCCCAGATATTAGAAGGGGAGGGCAAACCTCTGGATGAATAGCACCGTAGAGGTTTAAAGGCAGCACATTCTTCCCTGCCACAGTGGTCAGAAATATACATACCTCCAGGTCATGCATCAGCATGTGACTGCTCATTTCCTGGCATTTGGGTTTGAGGTGAAGCACAGTGGGCCGCAAGTTTCTGGGAGAGAATGATGGAGCCCAAGTTCTGGCGTTCTTCCTTGGTGAGGGCAGTTTCTCTTCATGTGACTCAGACCAGAGCAGTTTTGAGAATGTACCTTAATCCTTTGAAGTCCTTTTACTCCTTTTAAGTCATCTCTCAACACGTGTAGGGCTTCACTCACTTGGCGGACATGTTGTCTCAGTTCAATAGCCACTGCAGCTGCATATTCTGAAGAAGGGCCATGTGCAGTTTCCATTTCTTCCAGCAGTTAGCGATAATCCCACTGTAAGGACTGAGAGTTCCTGTGGATGATTGCTGCAACTCCCACCAGGCAGAACTTTAGCTGGACTCTCTGGTCTTCTCTGACCAATAATTTGCCTTTCCACAGCTCTGAAACCAGCGCAGAAAAAGTGGTGCCACTGTATCGACTGAGCCTTAAGGTGGGAACTCTCTTGTTATGATCATAGTCATCCTCGCTCTCAGATGAAGGCTGATCGTACAAACCGGAGGGTTGTGTATCCCTGACTTGGGCTTAACACATTTGGTGGGAGAGTCCCTTAACTGTAGTCTCCTCTGGTGGGTTACAACTGGGTATCTGAGGTCCAGTGCAGGTGGGACAGGGAGATGCACAAGAGACAGAGGTGCTCTGGGTGAAGAAAATTGGTTAGAGTGGGGGTATTGTAACAGTAGCAGTAGGTGATGATGCTGCATACTGTTGACTCTGTAAAGGGGAACATGGCTTGGTATACTATCCCCACTGTCTGAAAAGCAAGATGGCGGCGCGCACAGACGCAGCAGCTCACGGCTCTTCCTTTCGGTGCTCTTTTTTGTACTTTTTGTATTTCATATTTGTTAGTTTTGGCGCATTTGTCTCCGCAAACAACTGCTACACACGTCAGGATCTTGTGGACATTGGCTACCGGCACAAGATATAAGTATCGAGTGATTTTCACTACACTCATAACATCCCAGACGACATAGCGAGACCGCCGGGTGCTCCGTGGATTGTTATCGGGTCTGGAAGGCGCCGCCGACGGCGGAGGGAGAGGAAGCAGAAGCAGGGCTGCAGGTCCGGCTTTATGCTGAAGCTGAAATGCCAACCACACAGGCCTCCTCTGCCGAGCCTGTATCTCTCCAACGCCAGGTCCATGGTAAATAAAACGGACAACCTAGAGTTAGAGCTGGCTGGAAATCACTATGTTCGTGACTGCTGTGTAATGATTATCACCGAGACCTGGCTAAACCCGCAGATTCCCGATGCTAGCGTGCAGCTAGCAGGCCGCACTCTGCTACGCGGAGATCGGACCAAGGACTCCGGTAAGAGCAGGGGAGGGGGTCTCTGTATTTACATGCATGAGGACTGGTGTAACAACGGAACAATCATAGACAAACATTGTTCCCCAGACCTCGAGTACATGTCTGTAAGATGTCGGCCTTTTTTTCTACCCAGAGAGCTAACAGTAGTGATCGTCACAGCTGTGTATATAGCTCCCGATGCTAACGTTAGCATGGCGCTCTCTCTCCTGCTGAACGCCATTAACGAACAGCAGCGGGTCCACCCCGACGGTGTTCTTATTATCGTGGGAGACTTTAACAAGGCCAACTTAAAGACTGTACTCCCGAAATTCCACCAACATGTCAAATGTTCTACAAGAGGGGAGAACACTCTTGACCATGTTTACTCCAACATTAAGCACGCTTACAGAGCCAAACCCCTCCCCCACCTCGGCCAGTCCGACCATCTTTCCCTGCTGCTCACCCCAGCATACACCCCCCTCAGACAGAGAGCCAGGCCTACTGTAAAAACCATTACAACCTGGCCTGAAAACGCACTCTCCAACCTACAGGACTGCTTTGCATACACAGACTGGGACTTATTCGAACACGAGGACCTAGAAACATTCACAGGGACGGTACTGGACTACATTAAGTTCTGTATCGGAAATGTGACTGTTAGCAAAAACATCCGGGTTTTCCCTAACCAGAAACCCTGGATGAACAGCCAGGTCCACAAACTCCTCAAAACCCGTGATGCTGCCTTCAGGTCAGGCGACAGAGCTCTGTACAGTGCTGCTCGAGCTGACCTGAAAAGAGGAATTAAAAAAGCCAAAACGGACTACAGGAGGAGAATAGAGTCCCATCTGTCCAGCAATAACACACGGGAGGTGTGGCAGGGCATTCAGAACATCACAAACTTCAGAGGCTGTGATGTGACTGCAGGAGACCTGAGTGTGTCACTAGCAGAGGAACTTAACTGTTTCTTTGCTCGCTTTGAGACACCTCAGGACCACCCATCTGCTCCAGTCCTGCCCCCCCCCACCAGGCTGCACCCCACTCACTGTCCAGGAGCATGAGGTACGGCGCGTGCTCCTGGCAGTGAACCCCAGGAAGGCTGCCGGACCAGACGGAGTACCTGGCAAGGTGATCAGAGCGTGTGCCCACCAGCTCACCCTGATTCTCACCAGGATTTTCAACCTCTCCCTGGCCCAAGCAGTCATCCCCCCCTGCCTAAAAACAGCCACAATCATCCCCGTCCCCAAAAGGTCATCTGTCACCAGCTTAAATGATTACCGCCCTGTGGCCCTCACACCGGTAATCATTAAGTGCTTTGAGAGGCTGGTTCTCCAGCACATCAAAGACCACCTGCCCCCCACTTTCGACACCCATCAGTTTGCATATCGTGCAAACAGATCCACAGAGGACGCCATTGCTGTAGCTCTCCACTCTGAGCCACTTGGAGCAGCAGCAGAGCTACGCTCGCATGCTCTTTGTGGATTACAGCTCAGCGTTCAACACAATCATCCCGGACATTCTCACCACCAAACTGCACACCCTGGGCCTCCCCCCTCTCACATGCTCCTGGATCAAGGACTTCTTAACCAAGCGGCCCCAGACTGTGAGACTTGGCCCCCATCTCTCCTCCACCCGCACACTGAGCACTGGCTCCCCACAGGGCTGTGTGCTGAGCCCCCTCCTGTACTGCCTCTACACCCATGACTGCAGTCCGGCCCACAATAACAACCTCATCGTCAAATTTGCTGACGACACCACAGTGGTCGGACTCATCTCCAAGGGAGATGAGGCAGCTTACAGAGAGGAGGTCCTGAAGTTGACAGCCTGGTGTTCAGAGAACAACCTGGTACTGAACACCATGAAAACCAAAGAGATCATCATCGACTTCAGGAAGCACAGGACTGACCCAGCTCCCCTCTACATCAACGGCGAGCGTGTGGAGAGGGTCCACACCTTCAGGTTTCTCTGTGTCCTCATCTCTGCTGATCTCTCTTGGTCAGATAATATCACAGCTGTTACCAAGAAGGCTCAGCAGCGACTTCACTTCCTGAGGGTCCTCAGGAAGAACAACTTGGACTCAAACCTGCTGCTGACCTTCTACCGCTCATCCATTGAAAGCCTGCTGACGTACTGTATCACAGTATGGTACGGCAGCTGCACTGAGGGAGACGGGGTCAGGCTTCAGAGGGTAGTCAAGACAGCACAAAGAATCGTTGGCTGCCCTCTCCCCTCCCTGATGGACATCTACACCTCCCGCTGCATCAGCAGAGCCAGGAACATCATCAAGGACAGCTCACAGCCTGGCTTTGACCTGTTTGACCTGCTGCCCTCTGGCAGGCGCTACAGGAGCATCAAAGCCAGAACAAACAGACTCAAGAACAGTTTCTTCGCCAGAGCAATCACCACCCTGAACTCACACACTCACCCACCGTAACTGTGCAACACCCACATCTCTGTGCAAGATTAGATAATTCATACTGAACAATATCTAACATTCCTATATTGTGTAATATCCAGTATTCATTCACTAGTGCAATATTCATTCACCAAGTGCAATATTCATCATCTTCATTATTATATGTATAAACTTATTTACTTGTCTTACAATGTACAGATGCACCAATGTATGTATATATTTTTATACATTCTATTTTTTGTATATTTTATACATTGTTTATTTTCTGTATATTTCTTGATTATACTAGATTATAATATTTTTATTTTTATTTTAGAGAGTTTGATTTTCTGTTGCATGGCACTGAACAGGAGTGGCCCTCCAATCTCATTGTACATCCTGTATAATGACAATAAAGGCATTCTATTCTATTCTATTCTATTCTATTCTGTCTGGGAAGTCACGAGTGTTTTCAGTGTCTTTGAGAAAGGGGTTTGTGCTTGAAGGGCTGTGAGGGGTCATGTGGTGTTTCAGTCACTGTTTGACATGTTTCAACTTGCCCATTTTCACAGAACAAAGGGTTAAGATGTGCATATTTCCTGCTTCTTTTTCTCTTGCAGCTGATTGATGCCTCTTTTAGGTTCTCATTAGCTGCTGTTAGTGCACTTAATGGGTTTAAGTGGCTAATTACATGTGCACACAGGTCTGTGACAGCAGGGCATGGGCTGCGAGCCGCCATTTTAACTCTGACTTAGCTGCTCAATCCATTATCATAAACTATATGCTTTAGCCTGGCTCAACTGTTCCAGTTTATTTCATGATTTCTCTGCTCACTGCTGCACTTTCCTGGAGTGTCAGAGAACCTCGGGGTTAACTCGCTTGTTTCTGACACTGTCTGTTGGAGCAGGCAGAATCATTTTATTGCCAAAGCAACACTATACAAACTGTGCATTTGTTTACATCACTCTCTGCCCTCCTACCAACACTCACACATACGTCACACTGCTGAGTCTTTCTCTCTTTATGGGGCCACACTATTCTCAGAACAACGTCCTCTGGATAAAGGAAACAAACACGCTCACACATGCACACAGATCAGGGATAAGAGAGAGAAAACGGGAGGAGAGAAAGAGAAAATAAATAGAAAACAGGCAGATCAGACCATGACAATTATACATTAATACAATATTTTTGTCTTGTGGTGTGTTGTTTTTGAACAAGTGAGCTGTAAGAACTGATTCTCTGTGGCGAAGAGCTGATTCCATCAGAGGAGAGGAAAATTTTCAGCCCCTCCTGCTCAGCTCTCCTGAGAATCCATACAGACAGATGCCTTCATCAAAATAGCAGGGTTTTACAACAAGGTGCAAAAAAAAAAATGGACAGGTGAAACTAACATAACATGTAACACAATTATGGGAAGAGAAAAGCATGAAGGAGAAAAACAACTTGTGATCCAAATCATACCCTGTTATGGGCTGGATCAGGTGACCCTGAACCCTCCTTAGTTATGCTGCTATAGGCCTAGACTGCTGGGGGGGGTTCCCATAATGTTTCTTTTCATTCACCTTATTTACTTTGTTTATACTCCACTCTGCATTTAATCATTAATTGATATTAATTTCTGTCTCTCTCCCCTCAGCCCAACCGGTCGCGGCAGATGACCCCCCCCCTCCCTGAGCCTGGTTCTGCTGGAGGTTTCTTCCTGTTTAAAGGGAGTTTTTCCTTCCCACTGTCACCAAGTGCTGCTCATAGGGGGTTGTTTTGACTGTTGGGTTTTCTCTGTATTATTGTAGGATCTTTGCCCGCAATACAAAGCACCTTGAGGCGACTGTTTGTTGTGATTTGGTGCTATATAAATAAAATTGAATTGAATTGAAACTAACATGTTGGAGGAAATGTTATGGTTTGGGTATATATGGCTGCCAGTGGAACTGAGCCAGTGGTGTTTATTGATGATGTGACTGCTGATAGAAGCAGTAAGATGAAGTCTGAAGTGTACAGGCCTGTAATCTCTGCTCAGATAATGAGCTAAAAGCAAACCAAGAGTTTCTCAAGATAAAGAGATGGGACATCCTTCAATGGACAAGTCAGTTACCTGATTTCAACACAAAAAAGCAACTCAAGGGAGGAAACAACATCTGGTGATGTCCGTGGTTTCTAGACTTCAAGCAGATATTGGGTGCAAAGTTTTTCCATCGAAGTGTTTGTACAAGTCTTTAAATTAAAGCTGAAAATGCACTTCAATATTTTTTGAAGTGGTATTTATGTGTGGTCCTAATCTTACAGAGCTACAAAACATTGTTTGTGTTTTATTTGTTGCATTTTACTGTTATAATTTCATGTTTTTTATAGATATGTATGACCTGTTCCTCTGATAACATCTCTGATGGGGGAGGGTGGTGTTTTTCCATTTTGTGCAGAAGAGTGAAATCATGTGTCAAATGCCTCATTTTTATCTGAGCGTGCACCTGAAACAGTCTGGTTTAAAGACAAAGCTGAGAACCACTGTGCTTTTGTCAAGCTAGCTAACAACAAAGAGAGCCTGGCTTTGTTTAACAGTATATCTCTCAGGTCAATATGGAGACTGAAAAGCAGGTACACTCTTTACTAAAAACCATTCAGCCTGATATTTTGTAGTTTTGTAGTTTGTTACAAAGTACAAGAAACCCTCTGAGATTGTAATATAGTAAGATCATATTAAATCATGACTCATGTCTGTGCTTATATTAAAAATAGATTAGCCACTCTTTTACTGGTAAGAAAACCACACAGCAGCATACAGATGCAGGGTAGAAGGAGGAAGGAAGTTGGTTTAACTGCTGCATCCAAACAAGTGTTGAGCTCAGTGAGCTCTTAGGTGGTAAAATGAAGCCAATTTTTCTGCTGCAGGTGTTGTGTAAGTCCAATCTTTTTTAATACTTCCACCAAGGTTATGTTTGTGTTTGTGTGTGTTTGATCATTCTGTTTGTAAACTTGATAGCTCAAAAAGTTTTGAATGTATTCTCATAAATCTTTGTAGGGTGTCGAGTGTCATGCTAGTTTGTCTTACATCCACCGAGGTCCACAAGGTCAGCTTCATTTATTGGTGGAAAACTGACAAAAAGCCTTAATTTACACACTATGATTCTTAAAAAGTGTGCTGTGTGTTGCCAACATATAGAAAGTACTGTATAAAGAGTATACAGTACTTTTGACCTCTGACCTCTCTTTCAATGTCAGTAGAAGATTAAAGTGGTAATAATGCTATATAGAGCTAACTGAAACTATGTTTCTTACTCATTTTTGTATTGCCAACATGGGGATTTTAAAATAATGCTTTCTGGATCTCTGACCTCTTCATCAAGGCTAAATAGGGAAACATTTTAATAAGATTTCTTTTGTCTTAAATTTTTTTTGTCTTAAAATTCTGCTGCCTTTGTTTGTACTGGCAGCATTTAGGAAATAATATTTGTAAATGGAGATTCTAAATATCACATTATAGTTTGTGTCCAAATATGTTACATTTTACCTTTGATCACACTTTAATATTTCATATCTGCCTTTCTTTTAAGTTGACCCCAAAATGTGTTTGATCTTTAAAGAAAGTGTTACAGAGAGAAAGAGAATGAGCTGTCTGGTTAGTTAGAAATATGCTGCAGTATAATAATATGTAATGAACTGAAGTTATTTATGTCCAGTTATTTAAAATCAATATCCATTATCCATTCCCACTCCTACATAATATTTATATATAAAATCCAATACTTTTACCCAAAAAGTAACTACTGGCCACAGAGTGAGCTGCTTTGGTGGAGGTTTGCATTTCAAGTGCTTGTTTAAATGTGTTCTCGCTTTTTATCCTTGATCCACATGAGCTTCACTAGAATGCTTCAAACTTATTTTGAGTTTCCTCTAAATTTTCCCACTTTATGAGCTTGTTCAATTTGAATTGCATTGTGTGAGTGAGTGAGTTGAAGTTGTATTACTGTAAATGTTAAAGTTTGAAATATTAGGAGTGTAGTCTCTGACAAATGGGTG
>NW_022060287.1:0-143361 GCF_007364275.1 Archocentrus centrarchus | reverse complement strand
GGAACCCACAGAACCACACAATCAAAACATGAATAATAGTTACAATATAGAGCTCACAGTTGTTTTAAAAAAATTTTTTTATATATGCATACATGTGTGCGTTTTTTCAAAATACACACTTAAAATTTCCAATGAGAAAATGGGGGTACTGTAATTAGTGAGAAACACACACAAACATGTGGATGTGCTCTACTCTGAGGTGTTGGGGGAGCAGTCAGAGAGCAGCAGCTGGACGTCAGTGGTTGGGCTGGTGGGCTACTTCACTGAAGAGTAGACAACGTCTGGCTCTGGTTTAAAGTCTGAACACAAACACACACAGTTCAAACAACAGGAAACATGATTACAAGCTTTGTAGTTCAATATCCATTACAAGTGAATTGTTTACTGCTTCTAGCTTCTCTCCTCCCTGACAAAATATTTCTCAGACATGCCAGAGGCCTTCCTATGAACCAGGATTTAAGCTTATCCAGGTAACTTCAGGGTTAACCTGGGTTTTCTGTACAACAAAGGTGGTTCACTTCTTCCCGGGATGAACTGCCATTACCATCTGCTCTGGAGCAGGTTAAATTCCAGATTAGAGATCATCAGAAATAAAAGCACTGCCCACTGACCAATCAGATCTCTAGAAAACAGCATCACTCAGACCTCTGCTGGAAGAGTAGGAGGGTCTGAAGTTTTTCAGTATCTAAAATCTTTGGTTTCCCTGAAGAGGATCAGTAATAAATATAGATTCTTAGACACAACTTTATTCATTGATATGATACTATTACAGGACACCTACTCTCTGACCTTATATCAGATTTGTATGTAGTCTAAGCCTGTTTGAATTCTGTTTTTACATTTATTCTTTATTCTTAAACCCTTAAACAGAACAGAGTCTGCAGCTGAGAGAATAAAAACAAGCTGTCAGGAGCAGGTTATGATTAGAGTTTCAGTTTAAAATCAGCTGGAAACAACACATTTTTATTTACTGCATGTTTAAAGTATAATACAGATTCTCTGCTGGGAGAATGTGGTTTATATGTGCAGCCTGTTCAGTCGTACCCACTGAAACCACTGAAGGAACATCTTTAATTGAGCCTTTTTCTGTTGATTTGTAATAAGCGCTCCTTTTGTAACACATCATTGTCACCTTTACTCTCAAGTCAAATGGCCCTCTTTGCACATTCGTCGCAGTATTCACTGGTTTACTCTTATTTACAAATCCCTTCTAGGACCTTCACCCCCATATCTGTGTCAGTTATTGCTTCCGAGCGCAACCACGAAATATAGCACACGTTCATCACAATATTTATTGCTAAAGACCAAAAGAACCAAGTCTCGTTTTGGCCACATGGCATTTGCATACGCTGCTCCAAATGCCTGGAACTCGATACAGAGAACACTGAAATTGACTACCCTCATCGCAGTATTCACCTTTAAGAGACAGATAAAAAAATGTTCTTAAGGATGTTTGTAGTTGTTTTACATAATGTAGTTAGATTCATTCTATGATTGCTATTGTTGTACACTCTCTTGTAATTTTACTGTTGCCTTTTTTTTTTTTTTCAACAGGCTTCCCCTTTTGCCAGTAAATAAGGATTTGTTCTTAATCTGTTCGCCTGGTTAAATAATAGTTTAAATAAAAAAAAATAAATGATTCACTAACATCAGTAGTATATGTATGTGGCAGCGATGATTGACAGGTTGGAATTTAAAAAAGCAATGCGCGTACATGAGCGTCCTCGTGCGTGTGCGTGTGTGTCCATGCGTGATCGACTGATTTATGATTATCAAGTGCGTGTGTGTGTGTATGTGTGTGAGTGGAGGAGTGTCCTAACAAATGATTCCCACAGTCTCTCCCACTATCTCTCAAGACTTCATCAAAAGGGCAATCCCATCCACACTGTTTGTGAAGATGCTTAAATAAACTCTTTCTTTAACAGGTGGATATCCGAGCATCAAAGGGTAATTCTCCACACGCAATTACACCACCTGTTTTTATTAAAAGACGATGCAGACTTCAGCTGACTGTCATAAAAACAGACCCACCACCTGTTGAAATCCTGTCGAATTCCTGTGTCCCACACAACACCATATCATCAGTTCATGGTTTACAAACATTTGATCGCACAGTCTCTCCCCCATAGCTCTGTCATTACAAGAAGACTTCAATCAAAAGGAAGAGCAGTCCCCCATCCACACTGTTTGTGATGATACTTAAATAAACTCGTTGTTAAACAGGTGGATATCTGAGCATCAAAGGGCAATGCGTATGAAAGTAGAAGTAGTTCAGACTTCAGACGTTTTTTTGGAATAATCACAGCATAGTCACACGGTAGAAAAACTGCATGCTCCTATGCCTAATGCACCCCTCCATTCCTTCCCCTCACCTGACATCCCTTCTTACATTAAAAGGAGCAGCATTAACAACAGTCCAATACACATTCACAAATGTTTATGCATCATGTTTTAATTATTCAAGAGCTAGATATGAGTAATGAACTTTATCCAAACTTTAGATTAAACTTCTTGTAAAGTGGCTCTTACACTTCCATTTTGTTAACTGTTTATTGCTGTTGTAGAGCTAGCTTACAAGAGCCTCAATTCTTGTCCCTATAGGGAACTGTAGTAAAAATTTATCCAGATTGAAAGACCGCTGTTGGGATTTTATTTGGTTGATTTTCTTAAATTTCAAAAAAGAACATTTTGTTTCTTGTGTCATGAACAGCTGTGTGGCAGGCAGAGTTGGTCCCAAATGCAGGACTTTCAGGCAGGCAGGGATAACAAAAGATGAGCCATTTATTTTTTGTGTGTTGAAAAGGTGGAACATAAAGTAACTAAGGTAAACTGAAAACTGTAAACTTACGAAGAACTAGGACACTGGCTAGGAATGCTGGAACTGGGAGACACAGGGGAGAGGTGAACTGACAATCTAGCAAAGGATGAAGACTGAGACAATATGTACAAAGGGGGGAGATAAGGCACACCAGGGAATACATCTGACACACATTGGGGAAAGTAAAACTGAAAACTAAACACACGGGACAAAGACTACCAAAATAAAACAGGATATATAACACCAAGACTAAGATGTACAAGCTCAATACAGAGACAGATGAACATGGAGACAAGATAAGATTACAAAAGGGGAAACCAGACCATCACAGAGACAGGATAAAGATGGGATTAAAAAACTTGGTGACCCTACTGGGGAAACAGAAAGGGATCACAAAAGATAACTAAATATTACACAACCAAGAAGATGAGCTAGAATATAAAGAGACTACAAATGGAGGATATGATGAATGACAAGAAAAAATGGCAGCCTAAATAATATTACAAAAGTTAAATAAAAGATACTCAAAACCAAAAGAAATAGCACAGAGAACCCAAAATCCTAGGTCCAGTACTGAGGGACTATGGCATCTCAAGCAGAATATTTATGTTGACAGGACACACACGGTATCTCTACATTTAAAGTGGAGCTATTCTCCTCTTTTCTAGCTCCTTATTATCTCTTTTGGCTTTGGTGCTGACCCTTAATTGAAACACCCTTACTCTGATTGGCTGGCACTTGCCAATAAAAGGTTGAAACAGGTGTGTGGGGCCTGAGTCATGAGGTGCCATAAAGACTGCAGGGTGAGCCTGGTTCTGTCCAAAGTTAAAGATAAAGAGCATCTTTACCTCTTGATCTCTTTGGTCTGATGGCTGTTTGTCAGTAACTGATGTCTTCTGTTCTCACTGCTGAGTAGACTGGATCACTCTCTACACAATAAAACACGTTTAAATTACTACAGGTACAACAACCACAACAGTACTGTTATATTAAAAAGAAAATACTGGTAAAGCACTTTGAGTGCTCAAGATGAGTAGAAAAGAACCAGTCCATTTACTATTTATTGGTACAAGACACCAGTACTCATGGAAGGCAACAATGGCAATGAGAGGAAACAAGGAAAGATTATGATTGAAGAATGGTAAAAAGATCTAAATCCAGGAATTTAATGTAATGGGTGTGACCTGAGGCTAGTGCCCGCCCTTGGTGGGCGGGGCCCTCTTTTTATAAGCACAGGTGCCGATCATCATGGCGTCTGTGGCGAAATCTCGGGAGCATTGGCATACGTCGGAGCAATTTATTCCTAATGTGTGCAGTGGGTCCTTTTCCTTTCCCTGGTAGTTGAAAGAGAAGTTCATTGTCCTTGTATTTAAGGTAAGCTGTGGAGAGCTTCGCTATTACTTTGGCTAGAGTGGAGGTAGGCTAAAAGTATGTGTTTCGGTTGTAGGAAGTGTGAATCTCACACACCAGGTAATGTTGTGGTGAGCGGCGCCATTCCGTTTTATTCCCGTTCGGGTGGATTCTCAAATCAGAGACAAGTACAGATAAACACCACTGGTGTATTAAGTTCAAGGGTATTCCCCCTCTGGTGTACTGTTTTAACTCCCCTTTTTCTTTTCTTTTTTTTAGAATACTACGCTGCTGTTTTGCCTTGCCTGGCGTTGGCCTGCCAGTGTTTTCGCCCTTGTTGTTTTATGATGCTGCTGTAGACTGTGTGGATGAGCATCATGTGAATTTCTGGTTTTATTTTATTTTTTCCTATCATTGGGAAATACGCAGAAGAGCGAGGGGAAATTAGTGCAAGACCCTTTCTTTTATAAATCTTTTTTTTTTGCTTGTTTAGCCGCCTCTTGTGCATGCGTAGCGGCGAATTAGTTTAGTGGAATTGCCCTTTTTTGCATGGAGGTTTAAGTTAACCTGTGTTCTTATTGTGTGTAGCAGGGTCTGCACTAACTGTAGGATATATTGTACCTCTCCCAGTGTAATTGTTGTTTTTTTCCCTTTTATGACAGGACGGCTGGCGACTGAAGCAGCCGTGGGTTTTTATTACGTTTTTTTCATCTTCTTAGTGTTTTTATTTTTTTTTATCTTATTGATCGGTACATGGTTTTTAATGTTTATTGTTTAACTTTGAGTGTACCCGGAGACTTGTTTTTTTTATATTGTGAATAAAGTTTTATTTGTATTTCGCTGAATGCACGCCTACGGCAGTTAATTTTGGAGTGTGTGGTAGGTTGGGCCTCCCACCTGACCTGGGTCACATTAAGGTAGGTTTGGAAAAGTCCTTTATTTTACTGGGCAAAAACAAAGAAATTCAACAATTTATCTGCTCGTGCCTTCTTCGGGGTGCAAAGATACAAAGATGCCCACAAAACAGTTACAGCTTCACTTACTGCAGGTTTGCATCACAAAGTAGTCTACATGCAACATTTTGTTAACCTCTGGAGGCAATAGTAAGATTTTCTAGCATTTAAGGGCATCATCCACATCACCCACTACTCTGTCACGAGCTCTGGGTGGTAGGGAAGAGTTACCAAATGTCTGGGAAAGTAGAGCTTTATTGCTGAGGGAACCTGCTGAGAAAGTGTTTGGTGTCTTCTCTGGACAAAGGAAAGAAGACAAGGATCAGTATCGGTATCGGTCCGATCCTGACCTAAATTACTGGACTGGATATCAGGAATTAATGAAAAATGCAATCATATCCATTCATAAGCGTTTCGCCCACATTAGCTGCATTACAGTTCTCTGTCATCTTCTTCTTCTTGTGGGTCTGCAGTTGACCAAACCAGCTTAGAGCTGCATTACCGCCACCTACTGGAATGGACTGGATCAGGAGTTAGAAAAAAAAAGTTTCTAAAAAGTTCTCTGTCGCTGCAACAGATTTCCTTTACCACTGAGTGGATCATCGCTGACATGTTTTTCCAGGCCTCCACCACCCTCTACCAAATTTGTGTTTTGTGCTCCCTGTGCTGAGAATTTCAGCTGTTATTTTTTTTTCTACTTTAGCTCCCAGAACGGATCGCTATAACCGCAGTTTGCTAGCGAGCGCTGCCATTAGCACTAGTGATCATTTGATACCGGCAGGACCCCTTCCCCTTCAAAATATTTTTAATACTTTAATTCCTGATAGACCTGCAGTAGAAACGTGTTTAGGAAAATGTTTGTGAATATAAAGCATTACAAGTTTAACCTCACGCAGCCCCCAGTTTTTCAATATAAACACTGATAACACAACAGCAGCATTCAGTCTGTCTGCACCATAGATGTATTTATGTAAGCTGTGTCCAAATTCAGGGGCCGCAGTCTTTACTTCACCAATCTATAATACATTATGAACAGAACAATAACACAAAAATGAGTTATATATACAGCAGTTCGAACAACGATACGTTTTACAACTAGAAGTGGACATACGAACAAGACAGAGATAATCTTAAAAAAAATAGATAAAGGGAAGAAAAAGAATAAATAAATTAAAAAAAAATCAAGAGGCAGATATTTTCATTCAAGGTATTTCAAATAAAATTGAAGGGCTGGATTTAATTAAAATGTTTCATTTCAATTAAAAATAACATAAATAATGGGGTTGTTTTTGACATCTTTGCTGTATGAATGTGAAATTTGCTAAATAGGATAAATACAATGACAATGTTATGTTCATTCATGTTATGTTCATCTCTGACCAAAATAACATCACTGATGGACAAGGTCTCCCATCCCATGCATGAAACTGTTGCTGAGCTGGAGAGCTCCTTCAGTGACAGACTGCTGCATCCTAAATGCACAAAGGAGCGTTACCGCAGATCCTTCCTCCCAGCAGCTGTAAGACTTTATAACCATCACTGCTCCCAACAAAAACCACAATAGCCTACACAATGTAGGATAATATATAATATACTGTAAATAGTCCGGCCTGTTAAGGTTCAACACACAGGCACATCATGTACATTGTATATAGTGTTATTATTATTATTAGTAGTATTAAGGTTAATATTGTTTGTTGATTTTATATATATTCTTTTCTTAATAGTGTGAATTATTATATCTTTATATTTATAATAACTGCGGCTGCTGTTACACCCAAATTTCCCCTCTGTGGGACAATAAAGGCTGTTTCTTCTTCTTCTTCTTCTTCTTCATTATTTTGAGAAAAAAATTCAAAACTAATGTTTTTCCCTTCTAATTGACAATTAATTGCAGTTTTGTTAGATTGTTAAATTTCTCCAACTCTTTCCAGAAAGTGACACAAAAATAAAATAAGTGAACAATACTCGCAGCTTCAACTTTACAGAAGGTGCATTTGTTGGATAGAAATTGTGTAACAGTTTAAGATGTAGTTCTCTGACTTCATTAGATAGCAAAAATTTAAAGGAAATAAGCCATGCTTTGCACCAATTTGTTCCTGTAAATTGAGAATTCCAAAGGGCCTTACCCCGTGGTGTTAACTTTCTTTTGTTTTCCTAACATCCTTATTGGAACATTTATAGCTTAAAAGTTGAATTCCATTTAGGTAGAGTGAACACTGAGGGCTGAATGTTTCACACTGTTTATCGTATCCTTTCATTAATTCAATTAAACCACTAGGAATAGAGTTGAACACAGATCGGTACTCTTTGGGTTCAATAGGAAATGCTTTTTTCTGAAGAAACGTTTCATAGGACAATAATTGACCTTCATTGTTAAAAAGGTCTTTTATAATTATTATGTTTCTGTGTTTAGTAATGTTAGAAAGGCCCGGACCGATTTAGTGTCTTCTGTGTTATGACTTTTGTTGTGTAGTAATGCCCCACCTACTGGACTGGCAGGGGAAGTGATGCTCCTCGCTTGCAGGTATGTTGAGCATGGGAGTGGGGCTGCCGAACAAACCAGTCCAGTTCAGTTCATGTGGGGGTGTGTTCTTGACCTAAAAACCACACACCCACGCACCCCTACCCCAAACCTGCAATAAAGCACTATAACAGAACGAGCGATATCCAGTTTGTGTCCTGACCGGCACTCAGAGGCGAGTGTCAAACAGCCACCAAAGAAATCAGCATTCCAGTTCCTCACTTACAACTTGGTCCTTCGAGCCTGATAAGGACGCTTACCTCTGATTCATCATGCATGCTGGAGAAGACCGTGCAGTTAGGCCTAAGCGGCTGACCCGCCCACCTGCACACTTAGAGGATTACGAGACAGAGTACAGGAAACAGAGAAGGCACATGCCATTCCACCCCCAGAGTGCACAAAGGAGTTTTGGAGATGAAGAGGACCCACATTTGGACCGTGAGGGAGCTGCTGAGATGACACCCTTCCCCTCTTCACTGAATGATCACAGAGCTCAATGGGACATTACACTAGATGAGTGGGCTTGCTCTCAGGCAGGGACCACAACCACTCCGACACACCCAGGTCAACAATAATGGCAAACACAGAGAGAGCCCGGGGAGACGCATGTCGACTACGCTACACCTTACTCCCAGCGCAGAAAATCAATGAGCCCTTCTTCCTG
This sequence comes from Archocentrus centrarchus, assembly GCF_007364275.1. NCBI lineage: Eukaryota > Metazoa > Chordata > Actinopteri > Cichliformes > Cichlidae > Archocentrus > Archocentrus centrarchus. The sequence goes on along the minus strand of NW_022060287.1, from coordinate 135,052 downwards.
TTATAAAGCAGAGCTAGAACATCTGCACAGAGAAAGATTGGAGCTGCAGCGTTCTCAATGGGCCCTGCATGCAGAGCTGGTTGAGCTCAGACAATTCAGAGAAGAGGCCGAAAGCATGATGGGATCTATCCAGCAAAGTAGGCCGCCACCTGACCCACGACCTAGGTCGGGCCCTCCTATGTATGCAACACCCCCTCCACCTGTTAAGGAGGAAGAGGATATTGATGATGGCTGGCCTGACCCTCCACCGTGGCCTGGACCAGAGGATGGAATTGATCATTCTCTTGGCACTGAGCCAGTACTAAGTATGTTAGAGAAACTGATGGCTGACCTTCAGGTCATAAAGGCCCAAGCTACTGGTCACCAGATCCCTGAAGCATCAGCAGAAGGAAAATCAGTTTCACCAGAGCGTGGTAGCTGGGTGACGCAGCACCCTTACAGCAAGTCGAAACATGGTTATGAACAACCTCGGTGACATTTCAACCCTCCACGGATCGGGCCAAGGCCTGAGAGTCACCATATCCATTATATGGACCCTACACACTGCATGAAAAGTGGGGTTTTCGACAGTTTCTTGCATGTAATATTGCCGCGCGCCTTGAGATTTTGGGCTCTCAGCAGGAGGCTTCGGCCAGAACAATAAACTGTAGGGAAACTGCCGTGGACTCTCTCTGTCAGTGCTCCCTCAGCTCCCCCCTCTCCTCAGGTCTAGGGCAGGCTCTCATATGTAAAGGAGGTTTCTGTGAGTCATACAAATGTAAATCAACTACTCACCAGTGGTCACCAATACTCACCAGTGGTCTACCCCTCCCAAGTTGTAACCAACATATTTTTTTTTTGAGATATATGTAATCAAATTTACATTTTCATCTTTTAAGCCTTTTTCCACTACAGTGTGACTACACATAAATTATTCTACAGCGAAACATTCAAACAAGGCTAAACTCAGAAGAAATCATTCTAATTTATGAATTTGAATTATCTAGTTGGAAATACTCCTCCGTGAATCGCCACCTTATCGTGGTGGAGGGGTTTGTGTGTCCCAGTGATCCCAGGAGCTATGTTGTCTGGGGGCTTGTCCCCCTGGTAGGGTCTCCCATGGCAAACTGGTCCTGGGTGAGGGTCCAGACAAAGAGCGGTTCAGAAGACCCTTATGAGTGAAAAAACAAGGGAACAGTTTACCCTGCCCGGGATAGGGTTACCGGGGCCCCACCCTGGAGCCAGGCCTGGGGAGGGAGCTCGAGGGAGAGCGTCTGGTGGCCAGGCATTAGCCCGTGGTGCTTGGCCGGGCGCAGCCCGAAGAGGTTACATGGGCCCGCCCTCCTGCAGGCCCACCACCCGCAGGAGGTGTCGTAGGGGTCGGGTGCAATGTGTGTTGGGCGGTGGCTGAGGGCGGAGGCCCTGGCGGACCGATCCCCAGCTATCGAAACTGGCTATTGGGACATGGAATGTCACCTCTCTGGTGGGGAAGGAGCCTGAGCTAGTGCGTGAGGTTGAGAGATACCAGCTAGACATAGTTGGGCTCACCTCAACGCATGGCCTGGGCTCTGGAACCAGTCTCCTGGAGAAGGGCTGGACTCTGTTCCAGTCTGGAGTTGCCCTCGGTGAGAGGCGGCGAGCTGGGGTGGGTATTCTTGTATCCCCCCGGCTTGCTGCCTGTACGTCGGAGTTTTCACCGGTGGACGAGAGGGTAGTTTCCCTGCGCCTTCGGGCTGGGGAACGGGTCCTGACTGTTGTTTGCGCTTATGCGCCGAATGACAGTTCAGGGTACCCACCCTTTTTGGAGTTGCTGGGTGGGGTGCTGGAGAGTGCTCCATCTGGTGACTCCATAGTCTTGCTGGGAGACTTCAACGCTCACGTGGGCAATGACAGTGAGACCTGGAGGGGCGTGATTGGGAGGAACGGCCTGCCCGATCTGAACCCGAATGGTGTTTTGTTATTGGACTTCTGTGCAAACCACAGTTTGTCCATAACAAACACCGTGTTCGAACACAAGGATGTCCATAAGTGCACATGGCACCAGGACACCCTAGGTCGCAGGTCGATGATCGATTTTGTAATCGTATCATCAGATCTGCGGCCGTATGTTCTGGACACTCGGGTGAAGAGAGGAGCTGAGCTGTCAACTGATCACCACCTGGTGGTGAGTTGGATCAGGTGGCGGGGGAAGATGCTGGACAGACCTGGCACACCTAAACGTATTGTGAGGGTGCGCTGGGAACGCCTGGCAGAAGCCCCAGTCCGGGAGATCTTCAACTCCCACCTCCGGCAGAACTTCGACAGCATTCCGAGGGAGGCTGAGGACATTGAGTCCGAATGGACCATGTTCCGCACCTCCATTGTTGAGGCTGCTGCTCAGAGCTGTGGCTGCAAGGTGGTTGGTGCCTGTCGTGGTGGTAACCCCCGAACCAGACGGTGGTCACCGGAGGTGAAGGGAGCCATCAAGCTGAAGAAAGAGTCCTATCGGGCTTGGTTAGCCTGTGGGACTCCGGAGGCAGCTGACAGGTATCGACAGGCCAAGCGGAATGCAGCTCGGGTAGTGGCCAAAGCAAAAACCTGGGTGTGGGAGGAGTTTGGTGAGGCTATGGAAAAAGACTTTCGGACGGCATCGAAGCGATTCTGGCAAACCGTCAGGCGACTCAGGAGGGGAAAGCAGTGCTTCACTCACACTGTTTATAGTGCGGGGGGGGGGGGGTGCTGCTGACTTCAACTGAGGCTATAGTCGGACGGTGGAGGGAATACTTTGAGGACATTCTGAATCCCACTGACACGCCTTCTGTAGTGGAAGCAGAGTCTGGGGATGAGGGGGATGACTTGACCATCACTGGGGGTGAGGTCACTGAGGTAGTTAAACAACTCCTTGGTGGCAGAGCCCCTGGGGTGGACGAGATTCGCCCTGAGTTCCTGAAGGCTCTGGATGTTGTAGGGCTGTCTTGGTTGACCCGCCTCTGCAACATCGCGTGGAGATCTGGGGCAGTGCCATTGGATTGGCAGACCGGGGTGGTGGTCCCCATCTTTAAGAAGGGAGACCGGAGGGTGTGCTCCAACTTTCGGGGGATCACACTCCTCAGCCTCCCCGGTAAGGTCTACGCCAGGGTGCTGGAAAGGAGGGTGCGTCCGTTAGTCGAACCTCGGATTCAGGAGGAACAATGCGGTTTTCGTCCTGGTCGTGGAACGCTGGACCAGCTCTTTATCCTCTCAAGGATATTCAAGTGTGCGTGGGAGTTTGCCCAACCAGTCTACATGTGCTTTGTGGACTTGGAGAAGGCATTCGACCGTGTTCCTCGGGGTGTTCTTTGGGAGGTTCTGCGGGAGTATGGGGTGTCTGGCCCATTGTTGCGGGCCATTCAGTCCTTGTACAACCACAGTGAGAGCTTGGTCCGTATAGCCGGTAATAAGTCGGATTTGTTTCCTGTGGGTGTTGGACTCCGTCAGGGCTGCCCTTTGTCACCGATTCTGTTCATAATTTTTATGGACAGAATTTCTAGGCGTAGCCAGGTGGCAGAAGGCTTCTTCCTTGGTGGCCTCAGAGTCTCATCTCTGCTTTTTGCAGATGATGCGGTTCTGTTGGCTTCATCAGGGGGGGGCCTCCAGCTCGCAGTGGAACGGTTCGCAGCCGAGTGTGAAGCGGCTGGCATGAGAATCAGCACCTCTAAGTCTGAGGCCATGGTCCTCAGCCGGAAAAGGGTGGCGTGCCATCTCCGGCTCAGGAACGAGTTGTTGCCTCAAGTGGAGGAGTTTAAGTATCTCGGGGTCTTGTTCACGAGTGATGGGCGAAGGGAACGGGAGATCGACAGGCGGATCGGGGCTGCTTCTGCAGTGATGCGGACGCTGCACCGGTCCGTCGTGGTGAAGAGGGAGCTTAGCGTAAAAGCGAAGCTCTCGATTTACCGGTCGATCTACGTTCCTACCCTCACCTATGGTCACGAGCTTTGGGTAGTGACCGAAAGAATAAGATCGCGAATACAAGCGGCAGAAATGAGTTTCCTTCGAAGGGTGGCTGGCCTCTCCCTTAGAGATAAGGTGAGGAGTGCGGCCATCCGGGAGGGGCTCAGAGTAGAGCCGCTGCTCCTCCACATCGAAAGGAGCCAGTTGAGGTGGCTCGGGCATCTGATTAGGATGCCTCCTGGCCGCCTCCTGGGTGAGGTGTTCCGGGCATGTCCCACCGGGAAGAGGCCCCGTGGTAGACCCAGGACACGCTGGAGAGATTATGTATCTCGGCTGGCCTGGGAACGCCTTGGGGTCCCTCCGGATGAGCTGGAGGAGGTGGCTGGGGAGAGGGAAGCTTGGGCTTCTTTGCTTAGGCTTCTGCCCCCGCGACCCGGCCCCAGATAAGCGGAAGAAAATGGATGGATGGATGGATAGTTGGAAATATACTTTTGGATGTTTTCAGCTTTTGTCCCTTTTTCCAATAAGGCTGTGAGCTTCTGTCTGTGAGCTTCTGTCTGTGAGCTTCTGTCTGTGAGCCTTTGTCATGGAGTTTTTTGTGAACCCTGAACTTTAGTGGACTGAGGGAGATAAACAAAGGCTATAACTTGATTTTGGTGACACTACAAGCATTATTTTCATTGAAAAGCATACTCAGTTTTCAGTCTAATTCACTGTAACAAAAAGTCTGTCACACCATCATCCTCTTCTGTGCAGTGGCTTCCCAGCTAGCATTGAACATTCAGACAACATCCCATGAACGCTGCTATAAACGTTCAGTGAATGTTCACATGCATTAATGACATTAAAGACTACCGAGGCAGATGGAATAAGAAAACATATAAACATATAAACTTTTATTTTGCTATACATGGATGTACATAAGAGATATCAGCAAAACCTTCATGAGAAAAATATAAATGTAAAAAGGTAAATAAAAAAAAAAATAAGGAAAATTTTAATGCAACAATCACCTTCTCAGTTGTCCTGCTTAAACAGACAGTGGATGTGTGAACAACACATCTTCCAGCTCATAGGAGGTCATTTTGACTGTTGGGTTTTCTCTGTATTATTGTAGGGTCTTTACCCACAATACAAAGCGCCTTGAGGCGACTGTTTGTTGTGATTTGCTGCTATATAAATAAAATTGAATTAACTTGAAATGAAATGAATTTAATTTCCGTGTGGCAACTTCCTCGCCTGTGATTGGACAATACAGATCACGTGCGGGATCACGCTGAAGGTCTGTAGGACCAATCAGTGCCTTCCTTCTCTTCCGTTCAAACTGAATGGCGGTTTTTGTCTACGCTGCTTTCCCGGTACGACAATGGAGGACGTCGTCTATATTTCAACACCCCAGAAGCTCCCGGTGAAAGCGGGCCTCTCTACCGGCCAGCCTCAACCAGCCCCGCTGCAGACGAGAAGACGCTGCTGGCTGCAGTGAGTGGGTTATCGACTCAGTTACTCAAGTTTGTACGAGTGCAACTGAAAGACAACATGGCGTCTATTGTGTAGAGACTCGATGCTCTAACAAAGCCTCACCTACAGAAGGACTCGAGGAAAAGACGGCAGCACAATCCGAAAACTGCGGTAAGACTTGGTCGTTTCTAAAACAAAAATACTAAGAGTGGAGGAATGGTCACAGTAAGCTGACAGACGTATTGTGATTTGGTTTCTTATTTTTATTTGGTTTCATCTTATAGGAAGCAGTTCCTGCACAACTCTGAATCCAATAAAAGCCGGTATGATCCTCTGCAGAGGTAAGAATCAGAAACAAAGCAGCAGTATTCAATGTGTGGAGGAGAGAAGAACTTAAAAGGTTTTTACTGTTATTTATTTTCACGTTATTTTCCACAGACTGTTCGCCTCACAACGCAAGTGTGTTTCTAATGGGTGGACAGTGATATAATTCAATTGTGTGTAAGTATCTATTGGTGTTGTATGTTTGTGTGTTTTTTGCCTGAATATTGTTTATGTATGCACTGGGTTTACACTCTTTATTACAATGTACAAAAATGTTTTTCAGCTTCTTGAAAAACCTACAGACGGTCCGCCGCAACTTCCGCTACAGTCAGCCTCACGTTCCGGAAAAGGCGACAGCCTTTAAAAATCCTGCCCGCTGTCGTGGAAGAAGGAAGCCGGTAAGACGTATTGGATTGTTTTGTTGGTCTGCTGTATTTGTGTAGTTAGCTTGGAAATGCAGTTTTATTTTTGGAAAATATTACTTATTGTTTTTTTTAACTTCATATAAAATCTGGCTTCTTTTGAACAACCCAAAATGTATATAAAAAGCAGTGGTGGCCGTGCATTTCACACCTAGGCCTTCAGTAGTGATACGCCTGAATCACTCCACCCTCAATAACTATTTTATGGCTCTAAAAACATCTGTTTATGCAGAAATGCAGTAGAAAGAGCTGTTGCATCGCAGATCATGTAGCCAGAATAAAAGCATTTACCGAAGAAACAAACCCAAGGTGCACAAGTCTGCTTTTACTGCCGCTACAGCTGCGACACACATAAAAATGCATTGATAACAACCTCATAAAATTATTATTATTATTATTATTATTAAAATAGAAACATTTTAGTCATCGCGTCCCCAAAATGAAAGTTCCTGCTTTCCCCCCCCCAAAAAAAAGACACAATCTAACAGTCTCTTTAAGATTTCCCTATTATTCTTCACCTTTACGTCGTGGAGCTCCGCTTCCCTGCGCACTTGCTCGCTCAGCTGTAGATCTGCTCTGGTGTCCCCGAATGTTTTGCTTGTAAGTGTCCGGCAGTGCTTTGGTGTCTCGTTGCTGCCTCGGTTAGGCAAGTCAAATTTACAAACCCAGTGTGGCTCCAAACACCATGTCGATCAGTGGCAAACAACACGCACTCCCAGCAATACAATTTGCAGTGTTCCTCGGGGCCTGTGAGCCAGTGGTACCGCTCGTAATTAGTGGACTGAAAGTGGTGGACACATGCTTTTCCCGGTTGTGACAGGCTTGCAAGCTTCGGAGTTGCCCGACCTTTCTTAATGATGTCCAGCTTTTCTTTAAAAATGTCTTGAAAATGGCTTAGACAATAAATCTGCAACCAAATCCATTTCTTCTCCTCCTTCAGCCATTGTGGGTTGACAAAACAGCTATAAAATCAACAACCATATTTTTGCTTGTGTAGCTGGCTACAGATGCAGTTTGCTAGCTCTGGCTAGTACACTGACTATCCAATCAAAGTGTATGAATATGCTGCCATTACCGTACGCCTGCTAGAGGGCCTCGGTGTTGCCAACTCATAATCTGATTGGTTGATCAAACTGTGTGATCGACACTTATTTTGTGCTACAGGGCCCGCAGAACTAATTGTGAAGGCCTCCAGGCAGATTTCTTTGACCCTGGCAACAAATGATGGCTGAAATGTGATTGGTTAAATGCTTTAATATGAAAATATACGTCTGGAAACAGTGCGACCACAGGAAAAGCTGTGAAAGGAACCGTACAAACCATTTGGAATATTTAACAAGTATTGATGGACAAGACATGATTAACATCAGTCTGTGATTCAGATATTTTTTTAGGCCAGCAGAGAAGGCCTTGCAGGCCCTGACGGCCCACCACTGCACTGCCTCAAGGGTTAATGCCCAAAATGACTGAAATACTTTTATCAATGTTAAGTTTTTTCCAAAGAACTTGTTCATTTGTCTTTTATTCACAGGATGCAGGAGTTGGTTCTTTGTCAGATAATCATTGTTTTTGATGACAAAGATGGGCTGATTACATTTTTTTGTTTGTTTTTTTTGCATTCAGGGTCTTATCTGCTATGTGTGCATTCAAAGTCAAGAGACTCAAACTTTCAGTGTAGTTTCATGATTTTTCACAATATTTCATACAGTTTTATAATGACTTAATGTGTGCTCTGTGTCAACAGCTGCTGGAGGCCAGGGCGAGTGTCCTGGCAGTGAAGGAGGTTATATGATGTGTGTGTGTGTATGTGCGTATTGCTTTATAAATAAAAAAAATAAATAAATTCAAACTTGTGCCTCACAATTTGTTTCTCTTAATTGAATTCCTTTTAGTTGAGGTTATTAGCATGGCATGAATACAACATAACATACAAGGTATATCACAGAAATAATAATTAAAAATAATTTTTATTACTGGGATATTATTTATTAGGGAGGGGCTTACCCAGGCCTGTCTTCATAAAGGCCAATGGGAGGACAGATCTACCAACCAATCACATGTGAGTAATGAATTGTGATGTCATTTTTTTCATCCAATGACTGAGAAGCCACGTGGGTCTACTGCCACTGCTTCGGCTTGCAGCGCTGCTTTTCTTATGTAAAGTAGAGTCGTTAACACCTCCCTCCGGCCGGCTTCCCCGTACCTTTACCCCCCGCTGATTCTGGTGGTACGTAAATGACCATATCCGTCTCAGGCGAACGAAAATGCGCTGCCCCGTATGCTGACGAAAGCTTAGCGGCGCCCGCGTCAGTATACGGGGTCGAATATGCCTCTTTTCATGCAGTGACACCTGTAAGCCAGATTAGAGGGGCAGAGTCATCACAGATGTCACAGCCTCACTATAATCCCATCACTGTTGCGGAAGCAACATACAGAGGCCCACAGCCAAGCATCCCCTTCTTCACTCACCGGGACCCTAGTGATTTTGCCCGGCTGAAGATAGCTTTGACCAACCTATTACCTCCAGACGCCACTGAACTGTTTAAATAACAGATTTTGGTAGACCACCTCAGGCTGGATGAGGCAAGACTTGTTGCTGAGTCCTACCTTAATTCTCCTACTCCCTATTCGGACACCATGGAGGCCCTGAATGAGAAATTTGGTCAGCCACACCAGATTCCTCTGAACCGAATAACCAGGGTTATGGATTCGCCTGATATTCGGGGGGGGAGATGCCATCGCTTTTGAGAAGTTTGCCCTACAAGTACGCTTCCTGGTAGGCATGCTTAAAATACTGGGTCCAGAGGGTGAAACTGAACTGAGATGTGGATCCCATGTAGCTCGCCTGCTGAGTAAGCTACCAACAGAGCAACGAGCAGACTTTAGACGGGCTATGTTTCGCATTCTGAACAGAGTATACACGCTGGTGGATTTATTAGAATGGCTGCAGTATGAGGCATGGTGTCATGATTATGATAGCCATCCTCATGTTGTTGCAGCGAAAGACAAGTCGGGGCATCAGAAACGTAAAGCCATTACCATTCTGCATAGATCCAAGGAGAATCCAGGGACCACCAACTTCCAGAAGAAGAAGCCCGGTAAAGGGAGACCATATTGCCCCTACTGTGAGAGCAGTGAGCAGCCAATGTTCGGCCATTCAGCAACTGACAAAGGAGCAACTGTCACAGTGGATAAGGACTCATAACAAATGCTGGCGATGTGCTAGAGCTTATCAAGCAGCCCACTGTGACAAACGGAAACTTTGTGGACTCTGTCAAGGGAAACACCTTCAGATGCTCCACGAGGTGAATACCAGGGAAGAGAAGGGGACAACCCCAGCAGAGAGTTGTTTGGTTAGCACTACCACTGAGACCTTGTACCTGGACCGCCCACCAAACTTCAGCAGGGTCTTGTTGAAAGTTGTCCAAGTGACCTTACACCACAACATCAGAGCCTAAAACACGTATGCTCTGCTGGACGATGGGTCAGAGTGTACAATGCTACTGCCGGCTGCTGCACAGAGACTTGGCCTACAAAGAACCCCTGAAACCCTAGACCTGAGAACCATCAGACAAGACATTCATACCCTAAATGGGGCATCAGTTTCATTTCACATCTCTCCTGCATCCAGCAAGCACAGCTGCTTTTCCATTAACGGAGCATTCACTGCTGATTGCCTGGGACTCGCTGAGCACTCTTATCCTTTCGACAGCCTGCAGAAACAATACAAACATCTGTTAGGACTTCCTCTGCATTCCTTTAAAAATGCGCAGCCATTACTACTCATAGGCACTGACCATCCCCATCTTATTACTCCTGTCGAGCCCGTTCAGTTGGGTCCCCCTGGTGTTCCTGCTGTAGCGCATCCCAGATTGGGGTGGACTCTTCAGGGCCCTATGAAATCTCTAGAGAGATGTCTACAGCCACGACAGTGCCTGTTAACAGTAGCCACCCCCCAGGTGGCGGAGTTACTCAGAAATGTGGAGAAGCGCTGGAAGGCGGACATCCTGCCGTACCAGGATGAGAAGGCTGTGACACGATCCAAACAGGATAATGAGGCGATCGGATTACTGAAGAGGGAGACAATACAAGTGAACATCAATGGAACCCTCTGTTACGCAACCCCGCTATTGCAGAAAGGGGATATGCCTGTCCTCCAGGCTTTCCAGGAGTCAGTCATGCCTAACCTGCGAAATACAGAGAAGCGTCTCGCCAAAGACCCTGAGCGTGCAGCTATTGTGAGGAGATACAGAAACTGATACAAGCTGGTGCAGTGGCTAAGTTGGACCCCCAAGTCACACACCAGTCATGGTTTATCCCCCATCACATGGTGAGCCATAACAAGAACCGGCTTGTATTTAACTGTTCCCATGTCTACCAAGGTCTCAGCCTGAATGACTTCTTGCTGCCAGGGCCTACCCTTGGTGCCTCGCTGCTGGGAGTTCTGCTCCGGTTTTGTGAACATGCTATCGCCATCAGCGGAGACATCAAGGGCATGTTTCACCAGGTCCGCCTCCTCCCAGAACACAGACCCCTGTTGCAATTTGTGTGGCTTGATTTAGTGCGGGATCATGCACCAGATGTTTATGAGTGGCAGGTGCTACCATTTGGGACCACCTGTAGCCCCTGCTGTGCAACCTATGCCCTTCAGTGTCACGTGGAAGATCACAGCATGGTCGGGGAGGATGTGCGGTACTCGGTGGAGAGATGCTTTTATGTCGACAACTGTCTCCAGAGCTTGCCTATTCATGAGGAACCCAAAGCCCTGACTGATAAACTAAGGGCACTTCTCTTGTCAGGAGGATTTGAGATTCGTCAGTGGGCGAGTAATGCCCCAGATGTGATCAGTCATCTTCCGGAAGAAGCCTGCTGGAATACCAGTGCACTCTGGCTAGCTCAGGACAAGTCTGAAACCCCAGAAATCATACTCGGCCTCAGCTGGCATGTCCACAGCAACACCCTCGGCTACAAGCATCGACCCTGGCATTAACCCTGCAGAATATTTATAAGGTTCTTGCTTCACAATATGATCCCCTGGCATACATCTTGCCCTACACCACTCATGCCGAAGTGTTTCTGGGAGAAACATCGAGACTGGGATGACCCCCTTCTTCCCCAGGACTTGAAGCAATTGTGGGAGGAGTGGGAGAGTGAGCTACCTACATTGGCTCACATTGTGCTGCCCAGACCCTGCACTCTGGTTGACCCCAACCTCTCAGCTATCAACAGGCAACTGCATGTGTTCTGTGATGCCTCAGAGCAGGCCTACAGATCAGTTGCCTACCTCAGAACTGTGGATAGCCAAGGTGGAGTCCACCTTTCATTCCTGCTAGCTTGCTCCCGGGTGGCACCTAAATGTCAGATATCCATACCTTGCCTAGAGCTGTGTGCCGCTGTGATGGGGACTCAGTTAGCAAAACTCCTGCAAACCGAGCTTACACTGAAGATGGACAGCCTGACTTTGTGGACAGACTCCACTACTGTGCTGGTGTGGTTACAATCAGAATCATGCCACTTTTAAGTTTTTGTGGGTACCCGTGTAGCAGAAATTCAGGACCTAACAGACCCACAGTCATGGAGGTATGTTGACTCCGCGAGAAACCCAGCTGATGACATCACCAGGGGCCACACGTTGAAGGAGCTGGAGGAGCCAAACAGATGGCATCAAGGATCCCCATTCCTCCTCCACGATCAAGACAGCTGGCCCATCAAGCTGCCTCCTAAGCTGGAGGGAGAAGATAAGTCAGAGCTATGGAAGTCGGCCTTCTCAGGCACCATTTCCAGACCAGCAAAGTGTACACCAGAAACTGAGGTCTACAGTAGCTGGAAGGAATTGACTGAGGGAACTGTGGAGAAGTTAATCGGGGCGGCTGGCCGAGGAGGAAAATTGACTGCTGATCACTATCAAGGCGGAGACATATATTATAACCAAAATGCAGCAGGAAAGCTTCCCTAATGACATGCAGCTTCTTAAAGCAGGGAAACTTGTCCCCCCCCTCCCCCCGAGCAGTCGGCTACAAGCCCTGTCCCCGGAGTTGGATGAATCAGGAGAACTGATCTGAGTGGGAGGGAGACTGTGGTATGCTGCAGACTTGGAACTGAGCTCAAGACACCCTATTGTACTGGACCCAAGCCACTCCGTCACTAAACTTCTGATACAAGATTATGACCAACACTTGTGTCATCTGGGACCTGAGAGACTGTTTGCGGAAATCCGCCGAGCTTTCTGGATATTACGGGGCAGAGAGGCCATCTGCCGTTATCAAGCCACCAAAGAAATCATTATTCCAGTTCCTCATTTACAAGTAATATAATCATTGTTCCAAATTATTGTCTTGTGCAGAGAGAAGTTGTGAAAGTAGCAAAGATTCCAATCCAACAAAGCTTGTTGATAAAATTTAGACAGACATAAAGGAAGTTTAGAGACATTATAATTACATAATAACAGAAAGTGAAGGCCTCCTACTTCTTTGAATATATTGTGAGGGATGAAATACCATAAAGAGTTGGGTGCTTTCAGACATTCCTTCAACCATTTCCCTTTAAATGTGTAATTCAAGTCTTTAAAGTCCAGGATTTCGAAGCCACCCTACTCTTTAGATCCAGACAAAATTTCCTTTTTCAGGTGGTGATGTTTGTTTTTCCACACAAAGTTGATAAAAATTCAATTCAATTCAATTCAATTCAATTCAATTCAATTCAATTCAATTCAACTCAATTCAATTCAATTCAGTTTTATTTATATAGCGCCAAATCACAACAAACAGTCGCATCAAGGCGCTTTGTATTGTGCGTAAAGACCCTACAATAATACAGAGAAAACCCAACAGTCAAAAAGACCCCCTATGAGCAGCACTCGGCGACAGTGGAAAGGAAAAACTCCCTTTTAACAGGAAGAAACCTCCAACAGAACCAGGCTCAGGGAGGGGCAGTCATCTGCCGCGACCGGTTGGGCTGAGGGGAGAGAAAAGACATGCTGTGGAAGAGAGCCAGAGATTAATATCAATTAATGATTAAATGCAGAGTGGAGTATAAACAAAGTAAATAAGGTGAATGAGAAGAAACAGTGCATTATGGGAACCCCCCAGCAGACTAGGCCTATAGCAGCATAACTAAGGCTGGTTCAGGGTCACCCGATCCAGCCCTAACTATAAGCTTTATCATAAAGGAAAGTTTTAAGCCTAATCTTAAAAATAGAGAGGGTGTCTGTCTCCCGAATCCAAGCTGGAAGCTGGTTCCACAGAAGAGGCGCCTGAAAGCTGAAGGCTCTGCCTCCCATTCTACTCTTAAGTATCCGAGGAACCACAAGTAAGCCAGCAGTCTGAGAGCGAAGTGCTCTGTTGGGGTGATATGGTACTACGAGGTCTTTGAGATAAGATGGGGCCTGATTATTCAAGACCTTGTAGGTGAGGAGAAGGATTTTAAATTCTATTCTAGATTTAACAGGGAGCCAATGAAGAGAAGCCAGTATGGGAGAAATCTGCTCTCTGTTTCTAGTCCCTGTCAGTACTCTAGCTGCAGCATTTTGGATCAGCTGAAGGCTTTTCAGGGAGCTTTTAGGACAGCCTGATAATAATGAATTACAATAATCCAGCCTAGAAGTAATAAATGCATGAATTAGCTTTTCAGCATCACTCTGAGAAAGGATGTTTCTAATTTTAGAAATATTGCGCAAATGCAAAAAAGCGGTCCTACATATTTGTTTAATATGTGCATTGAAGGACATATCCTGGTCAAAGATGACTCCAGGATTTCTCACAGTGTTACTGGAGGCCAAAGTAATGCCATCCAGAGTAAGTATCTGGTTAGACACCATGTTTCTAAGATTTGTGGGGCCGAGAACAAGAATTTCAGTTTTATCTGAATTTAGAAGCAGGAAATTAGAGGTCATCCAGGCCTTAATGTCTTTAAGACATTCCTGCAGTTTAATTAATTGATGTGTGTCATCTGGCTTCATTGATAGGAAAAGCTGAGTATCATCTGCATAACAATGAAAATTGATGCAGTGCTTTCTAATAATACTGCCTAAGGGAAGCATGTATAATGTAAATAAAACTGGTCCCAGCACAGAACCCTGTGGAACTCCATAATTAACCTTAGTGTGTGAAGAAGACTCCCCATTTACATGAACAAATTGGAGTCTATTAGATAAATATGATTCAAACCACTGCAGTGCAGTACCTTTAATACCTATAGTATGCTCTAATCTCTGTAATAAAATGTTATGGTCAACAGTATCAAAGCTGCACTGAGGTCCAACAGGACAAGAACAGAGATGAGTCCACTGTCAGAGGCTCTAAGAAGATCATTTGTAACCTTCACTAATGCTGTTTCTGTACTGTGATGAATTCTGAAACCTGACTGAAACTCTTCAAATAAACCGTTCCTCTGCAGATGATCAGTTAGCTGTTTTACAACTACTCTTTCAATAATCTTTGAGAGAAAAGGAAGGTTGGAGATTGGCCTATAATTAGCTAAGACAGCTGGGTCAGTGATGGTGTTGGAAATATTTTTATCATTCTAATGCTGATATTTAAAGTTATTATTCCTACTTCTGTTTATTTGCAACTAAACTGCTTTCTACACTGTAATAAATGCATATTGTGTTTCTAAAAGTAGTAGGCCCTGTGTTGAACCACTTGGTCATTCAAATTCATGCTTAGGGGTCTGTACTCATAAAACTGCCTTTTTTTGGGTTCATGCATAGGTCACCAGTCATACTGGGTGCCCAAATTTCAATTTATACCGTTTATAGAGATAAATCTGTCCAGTGGACCTAGCCATAGGCTACCTTGCTTATGTAGCACAGCCAAAGATTTTGGAAATGCAAATCAAGAAAATGTAAATCTGTCTATGCAACAAGTCTAGGGGCAAATTGGGCCCCACTTTCTCCCTCATATCTGGTCTGTGTAAGTGTGGGTAGTTGTAAGTCCTTCTCCAGGAGTAGGATGGCCACAAGGAGGTTGTTTCTGACAATTATTGTGATGAATGTTGATGTATTGAAGATGCTCCGGGATGTTTGTGCCTTTCAGATAATGTCAGTAGAATGACAGTTTCTAATGTATGCTTACAAAGTGCAGACTCAGCACAAATCTTAGGCAAAGAAAGGGAAAGAGCATAAATACCACGGTTAGAAGAGGAGAAGAGAAGATGTAACGACTGACTTTGTCCATGTTGTCCGTTTTTCCAGCAGCTACTAAGGCACAACCTCCCAGGAGGGCTTCTTGCTTTTACTTTTTGTCATCTGTTTTTTTGTGTGCATATTTCTAAGTACTAGTAACTTTTTGCAACAGAGCTTGCTCATCGCCATGGATCATTTGGACAGTTTGATTTTATTTGGACTCATACTTAATCTCAGCTCTCCTCGGTCGGAGGGAGTGATGAGGAAGCCGGGGCATGATCAACAGGTTCTTTCTTCTTTCCTGTTACTCTGTGTGTGTATTTCAGTCTTCATATGCTACTGTCTGTGTCTTTTTAACTATTCGTGTGCTACTAAGATGTCTAATAAACAGCCTGCATCGAAACCAGCTCAGGCCTGTGATTTGTTGGTAACTATGGTTTTAATTGGGTTTTAATTTGTAATCAAGAAGGAACATGGAGACCCCTAAAATGTTTCCTACATTAATTGGTGCTGCGAGCAGGGTTTGAGGTAATAAGGATGTCAGTGTCCAACGATCTTGCAGGTTTTTGCCTGCTGCTCAGAACGCACCAAAGCCGCGGCCAAAATTCAGCAAAGCAGAGTTTTTCTGCTTTCTGGTGCAGTCAGAGGCAGTGAGAGCTCTGCCCGGATCGGAAGAAATCACCTCTTAAAGCAAAGCTGTCATCTTACCTTCAAATAAAGAAAAGAGGGTCTCTATTGAGCTGATAAAGGATAAAATGTTGCATTGTTTAAATGAATGATCACTGGTTGAACATGTTTTTGTGTTGTGTGTTATGTCTTGCATGTTTTAACTAAAGAAGTGTACCGTGGAGGCAGAGTAAATGGCGCCTTGTGTGTGTGTGTGTGTAACCGGTTTGTGTGTGTGTGAGAGTGGGAGCTGGCTGTGTATGTTTGTGTGTGCACGCGCGTGTGTATGTATGTGGGGTGGCCGGTGCGTGTGTGTAAGTTGTTTCTGTTTCTGTTTCTGGGGGTTTGGGGTCTGTTCTGATTGGTATCATGTTGAGAAGTGTATAAAAAGGAAAAGGGTTCATCACGGGGGTTACCACCGGCTTCATCTGGCTCGAACATTTTTGAACCAGATGGAACGGGGCCGTGCACTGGGGAGTGAGGCCAATGCCCAAGCTGAGATCTAAGGAAGCTTTTTGGGGATTTCAAGAGATTATGAGATCTTTGCTCTTACAAAGCCCGAGGATTTGGTTTGGAGGTGTTACTGAGCAAGAAAGCTAGCAAGCCACAAGACTTGCTGCTTCGTCCTTTCGCATCCGGGAGAGGACTGGGTCCGGAAGGAGGTCGAGCGCAGGGCATTGGGGACTATACTAGACCGGCAGTTGAGATAAGCTCTTGGATTTTTCAGAATTGAAATTCTGAGATTTTTGCAATTGACAAGGCATCGATACGGGTCTGGAGGATTGACGTCGGACATTGGATAGATAATGACATGCTTGATCAAGCCATAAATAGCTGTACATAAGTCATGCATGAATGTAATCACTTCTTGCTGTAAATTCTGCTTTAAACGTATAATTCACTTGCTATTGATTGCTGTAAAGTTGCTTAAAAGTATATATACAATTAGTGTTGGAGAGGTTTCTCCGGGAGGCTGGTTTGAGAGCTCCTCTCAGGACTCCGATCAGAGAGTAGGGCACAGAGAGTTTCTTCCAGATATACTTTAATGTTTGTCAAAAGGATGGATCACATACAGGTTGCATGGCACTTGGTATACAGGAGTGAGTCCAAAGAGTATGTGGACATGGTGATGTAAGCGTAGGCACATGTGTGTGTGTGTGTGTGTGTGTGTGTGTGGTTCTAAATGGAATAGGAAAAGAAAAATACACATATAAATCCCCAATATGGGAAAAGCAAATCATCCTAACAACACTCTAATAATTAACTAAATAATCTGGTTACATTAAATATAACAGTGATAAATTTAACAGGGCAAAATAAGGACATCTGTATGACCCAGGCAATGATAATACACATCAACTTCATTTTAGCCACACTAAATGAATTCGGTGGACATCAGAGCCCCCTTGTGGCCAAATAACGTACCGGCAGCAATAAGATTCTCCATTGCGATCGCTGCGAGGGTAGCTCACATGCTTTACTCGTAGTTACAGGTAAATACACGCAACTTTCATAACATGCTCAATCTTTGGTACAGAGTCTGATAATGTGATGCCCTTAACACAAGTACAAACAACAAGAAATGTAAACAATAACCGATATATAGCCAATCTTAACATAACCTCGTTACTGATAGACACTAAGCACGGCTAATCCCACAGCTGCTCTACTCCCAAGCTTAACAATAACCATTATTCCACCGATCTACTGTAGTCAGAGATTTACCAGTATAGTTAAAGAGGTTATGACTCATGTTTGTGCATGAACACACGGCTAGCATGCGCTACTCCTTATCACCCACACTGTAAACCCAGATTTTGATTCCACTTAAAAATATTGAGTTCATTTTACTTAAAATTACCTAGAATGTGAACATTACTTATTAATGCTGAGTAGACTGTACTTTTTGATGGTCTATCTTATTGTAATTATGTGTTTGAGTTCAAACAACTTAATATCATCAAGTTTTGCATCTGCTAAAGATCTAGTTTATACCAGTTTTAACAGAATGGATTAATGCACAGCTGTATGGTGGCATGATGGTTAGCACTGCTACCTCACAGGTAGAATGCCATCTAGAAGGTCTGGGTTCAATTCCGGCTTGGCCCAGGCCTCTCGCTGTTTGGAATAGTAGACACTTGGTGTTTTTGTTCACAACGCTCTCTCGTATAGTTTTTTTTTATTGTTCCATGGACAAATGTTATTTGTAAATGTTAATGTACCAGCATTCAGCAGGGCTGAGTTTTAAAATGTTTGTTTATTTACCAAATTTAAACAGACACAGTTCAACACTGTAAAAAATATCTGTGTTAATGGGCAGCATGGTGGTGTGGTGGTTAGTGCTGCTGCCTCACAGCTAGAATAGTTATTTGATAGTCTGGGTTCAATTCCACCTTAGCCTGGGACTCTTGCTGTGTGGAGTTTGTATGTTCTCCCTCTGTCTGTGTGGGTTTCCTCCCACAATCTGAAGACATGCAGTTACAGGGGTTAATTGGTCTCTCTAAATTGCCCACAGGTGTGAATGGTTGTCTGTGTCTGCCCTGCAACAGGCTGGTGACCTGTATGGGGTGTACCCTGTATCTTACTGCCTTGTCAGCTGGGATAGGCTCCAGCCCCCACGACCCCCACACAACCATGAAAAGGATAGGGGGAATTGGTTGATCAAAAGACATCTTATTTTTTCATGAACTATAAAAGATAAGTTTGGTCAATTAGAACATACAATTTAGTTCAACTGGAAATGGAGTAGTGCTTACTTAACAGGCTGAGTTAAATGAATGGCAGCAGCATTCGTCATATGGGGCAGTGACAAACGTAAAGGTGTCAAACAAAACGAGCATTGCTGACTCAGAAAGGAGGATTTATCTTACCGTTACTCACAACAGTCCTGCCTATTGTAGCAAGCTTGGTTACAGGTGCTGTTAAGGGGTAAACATCACCTCTACAGTGAAAAATGCAGAAAATGTACTTAGTATCCCAGGATCAGATTAAACATCTGCATGAACAAAGTCTACACACAGGAGCTACAAACATTCTCCAGAAAGCGAAAGATGATCTGGACCTGGAAATGGAGAAGATACTGCATGATGATAGCCTATTACCTGATGAAAAAATTAAAAATTTTTGCTTCTACAAAGATATTTGAACTTGCAAAAACAAAAGGACCCTGAAACCACTCAAATAACTCTGACGTTGCCTGAGGAATCAAAAAGAGACACTTTGGCATCAGGAGCCCCAGAGACTGAGACAGAGGAAAACAATGTGCTGAGCGAGGTGTTACAGAACATGAATCCTAGGTTCAAGAGAAACAGAATATATTATGCGGAAACTGTCTGACCCTAACGGTCAGAGCGGTTGGAATACACACGGAGAATTGTTGCTCAACAAGGAAGCTGTCCCTGGCAGCCACATGTTGGATTTAATGAAGTTTTTAGCACACAGTATAAATTCAGACACCAGTACTTTGAGTTTTTAAAAATCACAGCAACAATCATTAAATGTTTTCAGAGAGCATGACGTATGATTAAAAGATCCTGAGCGACATTTCACCGCACATCTATTATATCTTTTCACAAAATTAGCAACCATGACATCATTTTTTACAGGGTTTTCGTGGTACATAGACATGTATGGTCTATCATGTATGGTATGATAGGCCACGTGATCGCTGGGCTAGATAGAAAACACAATGCTCGCCACATACAATTAAATTTACATGCTGAAGCTGTCTCTCAGGAAATGATATTGTCTTTGCATGACTCTGGAGAAAGATTAAAATACTGCCAGGATAAAATGTATAATCCGGTCGAAATCCAAATGAGTCAAAAAAAGTTGCACTGCCGTCTTCATCCAGGCTTAAAGCAAGCCAGTGGGTTCCTGGCATATGCCGGGGGTCTGTATTAACCACAAAATATGCAGGCCGTCTAAAAGTCTTTTTCAGGGTTGCCAGGTTCATCACAGGCCCAGACTCCACAGAATTGACCCCCTATGAGGGTGTGCAGAATGCTCTCCAGCCAATGATTGTTCATTTTTAGTAATAATCAACCAAGACTTGACGTTTGGCATTAATTTCTAATATGGAGTCGTAGCAGGCATAAACAATCAGCGTTGCTGTTTGTTCAAGAGGGCTTCTGAAACGCATTTCCAGCCGTACGTTGCCTGCTCATGTGGTCGACAGCGCCTCTGTGTCTTCTGAGGCTGTTATAACTGTTGTTATAACTCATCAATAAGTCTGGTAAGATGTCAATATACCTAAATGTGTTGAATGCTGTAAAATATCTGTACATTTTAGATTTAAATGTTCTCTTAAAACGTTCCACAACAGATGCTTTGAGTTCGCTTGCTGTCGAAAAATGATTAATACCTTTTTTCTTTATCAATTTCTGAAAAGCTGTATTAAAAAATTCATCCCCCTTATCAGTTTGTAATTTCTCTGGAATACTGCTTTGGTCCAAAATTTTTCTAAAAAATACGAGCCACCTCAACACCTGTTTTTGTTTTTAAAGGTGCAGCATATGCTTTTTTGGAAAAAACATTGATAACTGTTAATAGATATTTGAACCCCTTATTGTGCTTCACTAAAGTTTGCATGTCACAGAGATCTGCTTGGAATTGATTCATCAGCTTCACAACAAATACTCTATTTCTGAGGAATTTAATTCTTGCAGGTTTATGCAGTGTGTAAGCATCTTCCCCCGATAAGAAGTCTTCCACCTGCTTCTTATTGAAGCAAGCCCCTGATTCCTTCTGGGCACCCCGGAGCAGTTTTCTCGACAAAACTAGCAGGCCTGTGAGGGGTTATAATATAGTTTTTTAAGTGTAGCAGTTTCACCCATCTGTGCTTTTAATGTGCAGATAAAGTATGAGAACATTTTTGATGTGACGGTGTAATTTATATTCATGATATGATAGTAAAGAAACTTCAAGTTTTGTTTTTAATATCTTTATTTCACAAAAATCCTTAGAAAGATTACAAAACTATCAATACTAATTCAAAAACAAATACACAACATTTGAAAAACAATTTTACACACAACTTTTTGAAAAACAATTTACACACACACACACACACACACACACACACACACACACACACACCCACACACACACACACACACACACACACACAGTTAGCCAGCCCTCTCTTAAAGCCACAGCTGATATTTTTGATTTAACACCTGGTCGACTGTGGTGCGTTTGACCCCGACAACAGAAGACTACATTTCAAAAAGCGCTTGTTCAATGTCTTTGGCCTCCTTTAATTCATGTAGATAGGCCTCGACAGCTCCCATCAGCCTGTAAGCATATGGAGTGAAACCTTCCAGACGCATCACCTCCAACAGCGTGGGGATAAAATGCCCATTCCAGAACTTTTTGGCCAGCTGGTCGTAGTGTCGGAAAAAAAAATGTCTCTCCAGCGGGAAGACACAGCTGTGCCTTCTTTGCGAAGGATGTGCAATTTCGCAGCCCTCACAGACATCCCTACGATGCCTCTGTACAACGATGTTCACCACAGCTTTCACGGTGAGCTCGTAGCCCCACCGGCTTGAACTCCTCCGCCGTGAAAGGCATCGCGTTGGCCGAGATCTCCGAAGGACACCACCCCATGTTCCAGCCCAGGGGTGAGAGGGTGCCCGCTGCTGTAGCGGTTGTTTTCGGCTCTGGCTGCGGTGCAGCGGCGGCTGCAGGCAGGCTCACTCTCGGTGTGTTGTCAACGTTCTCATTGAAGTAGGCCATGTTGTCAAGGTCGGATGCTTTCTGAAATGAAGTCCTGGGGTCTTTTATACGGTTAAAGCAAGAGTTGTGGTGAGAGGCGTGGCTTTAATTACAGAGTAACAGTTTTCTTGACAAAAACGGCATTTTTCTCTCTTTGTACGTGGTTGAAAAGCTCATCAATTTTGGACATTCTGGGTTCAATATGCTGGAGCCAGTGGTGGAGAGGAAGCTTCAGGACGTTGTGAAACACTCCTGACTGTGAATTAAAAAAGTCTAATAAGAACAGGTCCTGGAGTTCTGGTCGCTTTGTGATCTGCCGGCTTGTTCTGAAAACCCATTTACCGAGGGCATCCCTCTTGCTCTCCCACAGGCTGTAAACGATCACGCTTGTATGTGATCCAGCCTTGGCTGGAGGTATCGGCACCTTTGGCTGACCTGCTTGACCGTCTTCTCGAGCCCCCTTTTTGGCATCAATCACCAAGAGTGTCGGGTAGTCGCTGTCCTCCTGCTCTTGTTTAATCTGGAGGCTTTCTGTTTGGGTGCTCTGATCTTTTTTACGGCTCTCGTTGTCCCTGGGTAGAAGAGCCAAACACGGGTGTGTTGCCAGGCTCTTTCGGATCTCAGGAATCAGCGACAACACAGCCCAGTTGGATGACGTTAAGGTTTGCAGTGGCTGTTGTGGGCCCGAATGTTTCTCCATTCCCGAGTTAGTAGAAGTTGATCTCGTTGGCCAGGCTTCTGAATCCATACCCTCAGACAACCCCTGACGGTAGACGCCACTGCTCATCCACAAGCCCCTCAGCAGGGCTTCTAACACGGCATACCAGTATCGTCTTCTTGGCGGCCGGAGGCACCGATGCTCTGAAATGATGAACAGGCGTTTGGCTGATGAGAGAAACTTTGTGGATAGTTTGGGCCATAATTACAACTGTTGTAAAAAAAGTTGGTTTGAGGTCTGGAATGTTTTTCAGATTTTCAATGATTAAACACCCACACAAACAACGTAATTATCGCTACGACATCGCACTGATTGGCAGCTCGTTACCTGCAGACAGTCGCTGATTCGCTCTTTTCGCACCCCCTGCAGTATACGCGCTCCTGCCAGGTCAGTGCGCCCCGGGCTCGCGAGGCGGGGCTTCGCTCGCGGTGGTCTGAGGTCTCTGGTGCGGTCAGTCAGCTTCCAATCGTCTCCAGTGAAACATCGAGCTCTCGGCTCTCAGCACAAATTCTGATCGGGAGGTCAAAGAGGGGTTATTCACACCTACTTGTTATTTGGCCAGAAAGGCTCCTGGAAAACCAGAGAACCGTGGTTGATGAGGCGGAAGGTGGGGTCGTTTATGACAGACACCTGGCCGGGCCCTCTGGTCAGATGTCATAATTTTTGGAAAGATCAAACATCACATCTTATCAGATAAATGATAGGGGTTAAGGCTGAACGATCAGACAAATTGTTTAAGGGCAGCCCGAGGAAGGGGGGGCGCTTATGACAGACACCCTGGCCGGATCTCCGGAAGTGAGGGGGCTGTCATAATTTTATATCATACACATATCTTATCAGCCAAATGGTTTGATGTTGAAGGGGAGGAGGTGTGTGGGGTCTTTGGCGAGCCCTTTGGTTAGACTTAGCGGCTCCAGTTTTCGCTCTGCCTTCATTCAGCTTCTTGTCTTCAGACTGTCAACACCTTCTGGAAACAACGCTCCGTGATTATAACGGTGCCTGAACGTCGCCACTGCGGCCTTTCGGCTTCTCGACAAAGGACTCCGCAGACAAGGTTTCGCCGTTACATTGGGTTCTGTGCATCAGCCCTATGGCGTCGGCGTTTCAAGTGGATTTTTAGCTCTGTTATTTTTTTAGGCAGAATAAGGCATATGCACATAACATTAAATAGCGATTTCCACCACGGACCGCAACCGCACTGCGTTTTGGCCATGACGATGAGGAAAAAGGTGTCAATCGGATTAAAAACCTCCGGTTTTATTTTGTTCATTAAGAAATAAAATCTCCCTGATCTGTAGGTGCACACAGGTTGTACACAAGCATTCCTGACCTACATTTCACTGTTTATGAAATATGAAAAATTATGAAAAAATATTTCCGGTTATAGAAATATGATATATCCGGATGTAAAATTATGACATAAATCATATTTTTATTGCCCCCTCATAAATCACTCATTTTGACATAAAGTGGGACCCTTCTTCTCTCTCTCCTCACAGTTAGAATACCACCTCGAAGGCCTGGATTCGATTCCACCTTGGCCCTCCCTCCGTGTGTAGTGCTTACATGTTCTCCCTGTGTCTCTCTGGGTTTCCTCCCACAGTCCAAGACATGCACTTACTGGGTTAGGTTAACTGGAAACTCTAAATTGCCCATAGGTGTGAATGAGAGCATGTGGATGTTGTCTGTCTCTCTGTGTTGGCCCTGTGACAGGCTGGTGACCTATACGGGGTGTACCCTGACTTTCTCCCTATGTCAGCGGGGATAGCCCCCCCCCCCCCCCCCCCCCCCCGTGACCCTGAACAGGATAAGTGGAGATGGATGGATAGCTGCAAAGGGCCAACATATTATTAAACCCTATGGATTAAGAATGGATGTTACTCAAGTTCAATTATGTGTGAAGGCAGATGAGTAAATACTTTTAGAAGTATAGTGTACCTGCATAAGCCAAAATCCTGCTTCATAGTACAGGTTAGTGATGAGAGCATGAAAATGAAACTTCGATAGATGCTTCAAACCCTGGGCTTACAACTCCATAGAACCACTGCTTCGAAGCTTGCTACAGGGTGAAAAAAATCATGTGACATATGACGTCCAAAGCAGCAACTGCTTCATTCTCTTCATTCACCTGAGTGGTTCAGGTGATTCACTGACACCACTTCATCTCGTTATGAGTGAAGGAGTGAGAGCAACACAGTCTGCTAGTTTAATTCTTGTACATTTTAGCGTCGGTACCGTCAACAGTAACCGCTGAGTTATGAATTAAAGACAACTTTTGCTGCAATCTTTCGCCCATCCTTTCAACATGATGACACAATGAAAAGATGCTTCAGCTCACTGAGGTGTGTGCATGCGTGTGTAATTAAAATCATTGCACTTTTCCAGGAGAGGGCGCTATAATTGAAGCTTTGAGTAATTAAGCCATTTTCAAAACAATTGGTTAAAATGGTTCACAAAACTCCGTTTGTTTATCACTAGTATTGGCCCTGAATATTCAACTATGGGAATTTATAAAGCAGCTGTTCTGTTGTAACACCCAACATTACCAGCAGATGGCAGCAAACTTCAAATTTCAATTTCGATCTTCAGTGGGCAGTTTAACAGCAGGGGATCTGTATTGGATCAGGAGATGTGATCCAGAATGAACAAAGTGTGAATCACATGAGTTTTGCAGTTTTCATTAAATACCTCAGCTCTCTGTGTTCATGATAAAATACTGAGTGTGACACTATGGATATTTCTTGGGGGGGAGCAAAAACAATATGATGCTTTGAAAAAATAAGGTCTGCAGTAAAAAACTGATCACCTACTGAGAGAGCCAGGTTTATTCTAATCTGTGCATACATAATTTATTTAGAAAAAAACTCAAATATATTGAAAATATCAGTGATTATTGAGTGAGGTCCCAAGTTAACATGTTCAAAATGCTTTGTAGTTAATGGACCATCAGCCAAAAACCCAATATTTTGAGTTTGTAATCATAAAAGAAAAAAATCCTGACTGAAAAGCTGCTACCAGAGATTTTAATGCATTTTTGCTTAAAAAGATAAACAATAAAAATAAAAATGTTGCTATATCACCTGCTGGTAGGTTTCTAGGTGACTTCAGTTTCAAAGACATCCTGTACTGAAGCTTTTCTGTTCAGTTTATAGTCTTAAGTTGTATTTTGACGTTTAAACCATAAATTTCCGCACTGAAGAGATCTTGGTAGGTATGGTAGCCACAGCCAGACAAGACAGATGCCTTCCAGTTGTTTATTAAAATTTCCAACATCAGAAAAAAGTTTTGGGGTTAGATTCTCTGTAATAAAAGGAAAAAGACTAAATATGTCAGTGCATTGTTTCTGTCAGCGCTCTGGTCTGAGGTGCTGAGGGACCAGTTAAAGAGCATCAGCTGGACATCAGTGTTGGACTGGTTTAAAATCTGAACACAAACTCACAAAGTGCTGACATAAAGTTACTTCATAAGAATATAATTTTTCAGGCATCACTGTTATTGTTTTGTTTTTTTAAGTGATTTAGGACATAAAGAAAAAAAACCTTTTCAGTCTTAAACACATGATGAGCTGAAGCTTTTCAGTTTACAGCCACTGAATGATGTTTCTGTTGTTTTGAGTCTGTGGTTGTGGTTTAATGTTCATTCTGTGTTTTCTACACTCAGACATGTGTATCTTCAGCCACAACTAAACCAGAACAAGTCAAATTTTCCATCTAACACCTTTGTCAAACCCACAGAACCACACAATCAAAACATGAATAATAGTTACAATATAGAGCTCACAGTTTTAAAAAAATATTTTATGTGTGCATACATGTGTGTATTTTTTCAGAATACACACTTAAAATTTCCAATGAGAAAATGGGGGTTACATTACTGTAATTAGTGGGAAACACACACAAAGATAGTTTAACATGTGGATGGTTTCTGGTCTGAGGTGCTGGGGGAGCAGTCAGAGAGCAGCAGCTGGACGTCAGTGGTTGGGCTGGTGGGCTACTTCACTGAAGAGTAGACAACGTCTGGCTCTGGTTTAAAGTCTGAACACAAACGCACACAGTTCAAACAGGAAACATGATTACAAGCTTTGTAGTTCAATCACCATTAAAAGTGAATCGTTTGCTGCTTTTAGCTTCTCTCCTCCCTGACAGAAGATTTCTCAGATATGCCAGAGGCCTTACTATGAACCAGGATTTAAGCTTATCCAGGTGACTTCAGAGTCAACCTGGGTTCACTTCTTCCCGGGGTGAACTGCCATTGCCATCTGCTCTGGAGCAGGTTAAGTTCCAGATTAGGATCATGAGAAATGAAATCACTGCCCACTGACCAATCAAGAAAACAGAAATCACTCAAGAAATCAATCAATCAAGTCAAGTTTATTTATAAAGCACATTTAAAACAACGACATTGACCAAAGTGCTGTACAAGACCTCTCTGTTTTAGTCTGGTTTTAGGCCTTTGTAAGAGCGGCTGGTTAGATGACCTCAAAGCTCTTACAGGGGTGTGACTGTGAAGCAGCTCAGACAGATACAAAGGTGCCAGTCCATTTAAGGCTTTAAAAGTAAGCAATAAAATCTTAAAATCGATTCCTCAGGACCGGGGTAATGTGTTCATGCTTTTTTATACCAGTTAAAAGACGTGCTGCCGCATTCTGGACTACCTGCAGGCGGCGCACAGATGATCAAGAAAACAGCATCACTCAGACCTCTGCTGGAAGAGTAGGAGGGTCTGAAGTTTTTCAGTATCTAAAATCTTTGGTTTCCCTGAAGAGGATCAGTAATAAATATAGATTCTTAGACACAACTTTATTCATTGATATGATACTATTACAGGACACCTACTCTCTGACCTTATATCAGATTTGTATGTAGTCTAAGCCTGTTTGAATTCTGTTTTTACATTAAATCTTTATTCTTAAACCCTTAAACAGAACAGAGTCTGCAGCTGAGAGAATAAAAACAAGCTGTCAGGAGCAGGTTATGATTAGAGTTTCAGTGTAAAATCAGCTGGAAACAACACATTTTTGTTTATTTACAGCATGTCTAAAGTGTAATACAGATTCTCTGCTGTATTTTATATGTGCAGCTTATTCAGTCATACCCACTAAAACCACTTAAGGAACATCTTTAATTGAGCCTTTTTCTGTTGCTTCACTAACATCTCTGTGATCATATAGAATAGAATAGAATAGAATAGAATGGAATGCCTATATTGTCATTATACAGGATGTACAATGAGATTGGAGATATAATATCAGATCAGATCATATAATACCTTAATCCTGATGCGTATGAAAGTAGAAGTAGTTCAGACTTCAGACGTTTATTTGGAATAATCACAGCATAGTCACACGGTAGAAAAACTGCATGCTCCCATGCCTAATGCACCCCTCACCTGACATCACTTCTTACATTAAAAGGAGCAGCATTAACAACAGTCCAATGCACATTCACAAATGTTAATGCATCATGTTTTAATTATTCAAGAGCTAGATATGTGTAATAATGACAAGAAAAAAATGGCAGCCTAACTAATATTACAAAAGTTAAACAAGAGATTCTCAAAACCAAAAGAAATCACTAAACCCACAGAGAACCCCAAAATCCTGGGTCCAAGACTGAGGCACTATGGCATCTCGAGCAGAATATTTATGTTGACAGGACACATATGGTATCTCTACATTTAAAATGGACCTATTCTGTTCATTTCCAGCTCCATGTTATTATCTCTAAACTCTACTATTTGCAGTTCAAAATAATCCTTCTCTATCTTTTTTGGGCTTTGGTGCTGACCCTTAATTGAAACACCCTTACTCTGATTGGCTGCCCCTCATCTATAAAAGGTTTAAACAGGTGTGTGTGTGTGTGGGGGGGCCATTATGTGGCATAAAGACTGCAGGGTGAGCTTGGCTCTGTCCAACGTTAAAGAAAAAGAGCATCTTTACCTCGTGATCTCTTTGGTCTGATGGCTGTTTGTCCGTAACTGATGTCTTCTGTTCTCACTGCTGAGTAGACAGGATCACTCTCTACACAATAAAACACATTTTAATTACTGCAGGTACAACAACCACAACAGTACTGTTATATTAAAAAGAAAATACTGGTAAAGCGATTTAAGTGCTCAAGAGTAAAAAAGAACCAGTCCATTTACCATTTACTGGTACAAGACACCAGTACTCATGGAAGGCAACAATGGCAATGACAGGAAACATGGAAAGATTATGGTTGAAGAATGGTAAAAAGATCTACATCCAGGAATTTAAGGTAGGTTTGGAAAAGTCCTTTATTTTACTGGGCAAAAACAAAGAAATTCAACAATTTATTGGCTTCTTCGGGGTGCAAAGATACAAAGATGCCCACAGAAAAGGTACAGCTTCACTTACTGCAGGTTTGCATCACAAAGTAGTCTACATGCAACATTTTGTTAACCTCTGGAGGCAATAGCTGCTTTTCTAGCATTTAAGGGCATCATCCACATCACCCACTACTCTCTGTCACGAGCTCTGGGTGGTAAGGAAGAGTTACCAGGTGACTGGCAAATAATAGCTATATTGCTGAGGGAACCTGCCAAGAAAGTGTTTGGTGTCTTCTCTGGACAGAGGAAAGAAGACAAGGATCAGTATCGGTCCGATCCTGACCTAAATTACTGGATCGGATATCGGGAATGAATAAAAAATGCAATCCAATCCATTAAATAGCATTTCGCCCACATTAGCTGCATTACAGGAGAACTGGTGCCAGGAGAACCACCTCCTGCTCAACGTCAGCAAAACAAAGGAACTGATCGTGGACTTCAGCAGGAAGCAGCAGAGGGACTACCATCCACTTCTCATCAGCGATGCTGAGGTGGAAAGAGTGGACACTTTCAAATACCTGGGAGTGACCATCTCACAGAACCTGTCCTGGACTCATCACATAAACATCACTGTGAAGAAGGCCAGACAGCATCTCTACCTCCTCAGGCGGCTGAGAGACTTCAAGCTCCCACTCAAGGTGCTCAGGAACTTTTACACCTGCACCATCGAGAGCATCATGCGTGGGAGCATCACCACCTGGATGGGAAACTGCACTAAGCAGGACTTCATGGCCCTAAAAAGGGTGGTTCGATCAGCTGAACGGACCATCAGAACCACCCTCCCCAACCTGCAGGACATTTACACCAAGCAGTGCAGGCTGAGGGCCATGAAGGTCCTAAAACAGCCCAGCCACCCCGGACACTCTCTCTTCTCCCTGCTCCCATCAGGCCGGCGTTACCGCTGCCTGAGGGCTAAGACTGAAAGGTTGAAGAAGAGTTTTTACCCACAAGCCATCCGTCTGCTCAACTCTGAGCCCTAACTGGACCATTATTGCACAATGTAAATATTATAATATTCTATAATTCCGTGTATAATGTGTATAGTGTAGCACCCCACCGCTTTATATTGTGTTCTGACCGGGAACCCCAGGATTGACCAAACTAGGTGGGGTGTGGGTCCGATGCAAAGTGGATACCACGAAGGTTCACTTGTGGACAATGATGTGATGACTATTAAGAAACTTAAATCACACACTATTTAAAATAACACTGACTCAGATGACTCTTTAACTCCAAAACTGAACATTTACTGAACGTGAACGCAAGATAGAAAACCACACTTTTAAATGCAAAATGTAAGACACAAATGAAACACTAAAACACTTGTATTCTTATAATACCAGTAAAAATATTGAACTCAACCTTAGCTTTTCCCAATCAGTCCGAATGGATTAGGCTTATAAGGGTTAATTCTAACTACTCCGTCATTCAAATATACACAGTCACTTAACAGTACTCATACATGGGCCCCACACACACGCTCGCATTCACACAAACGTTGCAGGCCTGATTGTTGTGTGCTGCAGCACAGTGGCGAAACTCCTCTTCACTCACCGATAGCTGCACCAGAAACGTCTGACTTACAGTTCCGCGTTGCGAACCAGCTCACCCTCTCGTCCCCTCCGGACGACAGTCAACCAGGTCTCGTCTGCAGTCTGTTTCCGCTCACCACTCGCCACCGACAGGGCAAAGATGATGGCGCTCGTCACCACGACGAGCTCCTGCTAGCCGTTAGCTGCTAGCCGCCGATGCTGATGCCTCGCTCTGAATCACCGTCGTCTGCGGCTGCACAGCTGTCGGGCAGGCGGTTTCCCAACGCCTCCTACTAACAGTCACTGGATAGTATTTACTAGCCAGTTCTCTTCTGTTAGTTTATCGTGTGCTAGCGCGCTCCGAGCCAAAACTGCTGCGTCCGTTCTCCGTTTTTCTCTCTTCTCCTCTCCTTCCTCTCTCACACACCCAGCCAAATACAACAGGTAGACCTGCACAGACCACCTTCACTGACCACTCAGAAAATACGAACTAAGAGTGTTAGCTCTGTTACATTCAGCAACTTTGTAAGAAAACATTATATTTACATAACATTATTCCTCTTCCATTACACAATACACATTATATGCAAAGTACATTACACTCCTGTTAACTTTGCTTTTATGACCAAAGGAATTAAGCTTATTTAATCCCCATATTTCCATCCGGGCTACAATAGTATGAATTACTTTTTATTCTTATTCTCCTTATTTATGCGTGTGTGTGTGTATATATGGCTGCAGGTACAAAACACATTTCACTGTGCATTGTACTGTGTATAATTGCGCATGTGACAAATAAACACTATCTTATCTTATAGTGCTCGGTCATCTTCTTCTTCTTGTGGGTTTGCGGTTGACCAAACCAGCTTAGAGCTGCATTACTGCCACCTACTGGAATGGAGTGGATCAGGAGTGAAAAAAAAACTCCTCAGATTCTAAAAAATTTTCCGTCGCTGCGACAGATTCCTTTTACCAGTGGCGGTCCTAGCCTGTTTGGCGCCCTGGGCGAGCATCCCTGCCGGCGCCCTCCCACCCCCACCCCAACCCCCCATAGCAATCGCGCAGCAGTGCCTACCGCACTACTCCACTTGGGGGGTAATGAGCACCTGCTGTGTGGTGCATGTAGCTTTCTGCCATGGTCTGACAGACAGCTTTTAACTGAAGGTCTCCCCACCATCACAGGCACACTCAGAATTTCTTTTAAATTTTATTTGAAAAAACATGGAAGAAACTGAAATATTACACAGCTTCTGCTTACCTTCATCTTTGCTTATTTCTCCTGTTGTTCTTTTCTCTTTTTCCTAAACTGCACACCTGATGCTTTGACCTTTTCCTTTCCATCTGCCGTAATTTGCACTGAAGCTGAATAGGTTATAACCACCACCCATCCACAGGGTTGTCAGATCTGACTGACAGTTGCCAGCCCAACACAACAAAACCTCCATTGAAACTCATGTTAATAGCACCAGGTGTGATATATATTTAACTAGAAGCACTCAGAGAGCGCAAACCTCCGCCAAGGCCATAGGGTCACTGACGCTGTAATACGTGTATCTAAATACTTTGAAATAATCTTTCATCTTTCCCAGACAACAATAACCCCCTATCCCGCAATAGTGTGTTACCTCGACCAGATCGCGGCTCCTAACCATAGTAGGGAGACCTCTGGTCTCTACTTCGCTTGGCTCGTGGCTGGTAACTAACTTGCTCATCCATGTGGGTCACCTTTAGCAAGGCGGAGAAATGCAGCAAGTCGAAGGATTTTAGCAACAGAACTTTTATTCCTTTTTCCACCGCCACCGAACACACTTTTTCCCTCGCGCTCGTCTCCCACGCTAGCCCGCATACACACACACGGGGCAGAGAAAAGTGGGTGGTGTCTCTTAAAGGGGAAGGCTCTGCCTGTATCCCGCAATACTGAAGAATCCTTAAAAAAATTCCTGGATCCATATCGTGATTTGGATCGCCGCCAAAATTTAATCACTGCTTCCTCTTGTCATTTCCAACCGCTCCACAAAATTTCAGTGACATCCGTTCATAACTTTTGGAGTAATTCTGCTGACAAACAGACAGACAAACAGACAAACAAACAACGCGACCGAAAACATAACCTCCTTGGCGGAGGTAAATATACAGAGCTTTGGGTGAGTTGCCTTTATTTATAATTCAGCAGTTACTGTTGGCTGTAACCAGGCCAAAACTGTACAGGCATGAATGAATGAACCCGGCTGACTGTCTCACTCTCACGCCATCACTGCTTCACTTGACTCGCACCCCCAGGCTGAGAGGAGAAGGGGGCGGGGCAGCGCTGTGTGTGTGTGACGATCTAGTGAAGCAGTGACAGCGAGACAGAGAATCCCCCGCCTGCCCCTTTCCTTCTGTTACAACCTGTCTGACCACTGCAGAAAGCTACATGAAATACACAGCAGGCAGAGGGCGCCCATTACCCCACAAGTGGAGTAGTGCGGTAGGCGCTGCTGCGGCGATCGCAATGCGTTGGGGGAAGGGGGGCGGTCATGCCGCCCTAGATGAAATGCCGCCCTGGGCGGCTGCCCATGTCGCCCATATCAGAAACCGCCACTGCCTTTTACCACTGAGTCGATCATTGCTTACATGTTTTTCCACGCCTCCACCGCTCTCTACTGTATTTGTATTTTGTGCTTGCTGTGCTGAGAATTTCAGCTGTTATTTTTTTTTTTTACTTCAGAACGGATTGCTATAACCACAGTTTGCTAGCGAGCGCCGCTATCAGCACTAGCGATCATTCGGTACCGGAAGGACCCCTTCCCTTTCAAAATATTTTTAAATATTTTTTATACTTTAATTTAGTGATCAGAAAATGAAGCTTTTTTGAAGCACTGAACCAATTGTTTTTCGAAAATAGGTTCATTCATGTTTGACGCACACACGTTATGACCAAATATCATGATATTAGGTTCTATTACAAATAAAGATGGATGAATGTGTGTGTTGTGTTATTGAGCAGAGTGCTGGGAAAACATGACATTAACTGGCTGTGCTTGTGTAACTACCGCTTTTGCACTAATCTTGATACGACAGCGTCCGTCATCACGTTGAAAGGACGAGCCAGCAAAGGTTGTCTTTAATTCATAACTCAGCAGTAACTGTTGGCCATAACAACGCTAAAACCGTGCGAGTATGAACCTGCTGACTGTCTCACTCGCTCCTTCACTCGTAACCAGCGAATCACCTGAACCAGTCAGCTGATTCATTCCGAGAACGAAGCAGTTGCTGCTTCATACATCATATGTCACATGATTTTTTTCGTCCTGAAGCAAGCTTCGAAGCAGTGGTTCTCTGGAGATGTAAGAACTGGATAATACTGTACTGGATAAAGATACTATGTGAGGGCCTGAAGATTAGGGGCATCTAAAATTTTAGCCTGTGCACAGAGATTTCTCCAGATTCTCTGAATTATTTGATGAGATTATGTTCTATAGATGATGAGATGTTCAGAGTCTTCACAATTTTACATTGAGGAACATTATTCTTAAACTGTAACAAAATCTGTAGATTTTTTTGCAGATTTGTGACTAACTTAAGGGACGAGCTCTACATATAACAGACAACATAGCAAAAATACACTCAATAAATAGTATCTTTATCTAGTATTAATTTGGTTCTACTAAATAGAATACTAATAGAAGGGCCGTTTTTCTCCAAAATTTGCTTTCTAAAGGTATTAGCTGAAAACCTGGCAGCAGATTGTGTAGTGTGTCCTTTCTTTCAGTGGCTATTGTACATATGGTCCATAAAGTAGTAACACTCTCTACTAATAATAATGATAATCCATCCATTCTATGATACTATTATTACTACTACTACTACTACTGCTAATAATAATGATTATAATGATAATACTCATTTCTCCTTTCTCATCATCATAATCATAATAATGTGTTTTTCAGTAATGATATAAAATTTGGAGCTTCAATTCCAAGGAGTTCTGTGTTCCATTTATTTGTTTTTATTATTGCGCTTTTGAACAACCAAGTTACAGACAATTAAAGAGGCTAAAATATCAAATATTACATAGATCTTTTATTATCATTTTATTATTGTCATATTAGCTGCAGAAGTCAGTAGAAATGGCAAATTCTAAAACTTGGAACAATATAAGAACACATTGTTGACAAACCTGACACCCAAAAAGAGACTTATTGGTGGTATTAAGAGTGAGCTGGCAGGAAGGCTGATGACACTGATGGGACAAATAGAAAGAGGCCTTTGACCTTTAACCTGCCCCTTGATGCAGCTGTTAGAAAAGATGTAAGTTAATCAAAAAGAGTACCCAGTGACATGCTGAACAATAATATTGAGGAGTTTGTAAAGAAACATGCTGATTTATATTTTTCATGGATTTTTTAAAATAGCTTCTTATACAGAAGTGGGTGGTATAATGTGGTGACTTTGGAAAGTAATAATTTCAAAATACTGCAGTCAAACAACTTGAAAATGCTCTCAGAGGCACCTGAGAACATGTTCAATGAGGATATGGTGGTCCTTACAGAAAACAATTTGATTTCAATTTTTTTTACGTATTTTTGAATATCTGCTTAAACATCAGTGTATGAGGGTAATCTTATGATTTCAGGGTGTCATAATTTCACATTCCTACAGATATATGACTTAAAAATGGACTCAGGTGTAGTGGAAGATATGTTTAATGAGGAAATCGTGGTGTTTTCAGAAAACAATTTGATTTGAATTTTTTATATATTTTTGAATATCTGCTGATGCAGCAGTGATTGTGTCCACATTTCTATTTCTACGCTGCAAAATTTTTAAATGTCTACAGACATTTCACTTGAGATTGACTAAGGATGTACTTGAGGATTGAGTGAACAGGAATTTTAGGTTAATTGTTGATAACAGTTTGATTAGATCTTTTTCACACAGTTACAACCATGTGCCCACATATTATTGAATCTAGGTATCATAATGCATTTGACTTATCTGATAACTATCTAATAGTAGCCAAATGTTGCATTAACCATTTGAAACTTGCTTTTTCACAAATAAACTATGAGTATCAAGATGGTGCTATATGAAGTAACAACCTGGTTATGATATTCTTGGAAATATGTAAATATGCCTGTATAGTGTTGTTTATGTTATGTATCACTTTAGTTTGTATAGAATATGCAAACTGTTAAAAAAGTGCACTAAATTATATTATTTAAGTCTGTTAAAGTATAGATAGCTAAATTTACGAGGTGCACCTAAAGGCACCATGGGTTGAACCATATACTGATGTAAATGCCCAATTTTTTTTCAAGCACGGATGGCGTGACTCTGGTCACTGGATGAGCAAGCTAGTTACCAGCCAGGAGCCAAGCGAAGTATAAGCCAGAGGTTTCCTACTACGGTTACGAGCCACGATCTGGTAGAGGTAACACACCACGTGTCAGACTCAAGGCCCGCGGGCCACATCTGGCCCACGATCTAATTTTATACGGCCTGCAATGTGATTTCATATAGCTATTATTAATGGCCCCAGGTAAATGGCACTCCCACCACTTATACTACAAATCCCACAATACACTGCAACGGCCAAGCGCTAACCCCTTGATCACACTGATCAGTGATCAGCAGATAAAAACATCGGTCAGCACCTTTTACAGTGACACTTAAGCTGCCTGCCCCCCAAAAATGTCCAAATGAAAAGTGTAAAACAGGATTTTTCAAACAGGTGGAAGGCAAAGGACCTGATCCCTGACATCGGAGATTAACCAGGTGTCTTTTACTTGCCTGCAATCAGTGTTAATTTCGTTGACGAAATATTTTTGTCATAGTTTTTGATGACGATAATGAGACGATAGCTAAATAAAAACTACCTAAAATGATGAAAATGATAACGAAATTAATTGACACTTTCGTCAACGAATGAAAACGAGATGAAAATGCTTGGCGGGGACGACATCAAGTCAGAACTTATTTAATTTTGTGACAGGGCGGGACAAGTTAGGAAAACATCCAATCAAACGCACAGATGCACAAATTTGCTCTAAACCCGGGAAGGACAAACTAGTCTGTGATTGGTCGTCCTTCTGATAGAACTAAGTTATGTAAACAATGTCAGCAGGGAGAAAGAGAAGACCCGATGTTTGGACACATTTGTCTTTTGATGTGTAAACCATGTGGAGCGACTATCTCGGGTAAAAACACAACAAATCTTAAACGACATCTGCAAACCAGTCACCCAGATCTCCATGCAAAGGTGAGCATTTTAATGTCATGCAGGGTAAAGTGTTTTTCCCAGTTTAGCGTTTGTGTTTAGAGAAAATCTCCACACCGCGGTGGATTAGCCTTTATAATCTTAGTCCTGAACACTGCCCTGTACCTTTCAGAGCGTCCTGCTGTAAAACGCTCGTATTATCTCAGTAAGGTGGTGTTAATGATCAGGTGTGTGAGAGGCAGGTGAAACTCTAATGTTAATATTAATAATATTCCATAACTTTTAATAAATGTTTAATTTTGTGTAAGTGTGTATAATGACTAATTCAAGGGAACTGAAGAAAAAACATTTACATTTTACACCCTTTATATTTTAGTCGACTAAATCGACCGTAGATTTAGTCGACTATATTCTTACCATAATCTCATTGACTAAAACTAAAACTATTCAGATGACTAAATTATGACTAAAACCAAATTACATTTTCGTCAGAAGACTATGAATAAAACTAAATCAAAATTTGCTGTCAAAATTAACACTGCCTGCAATGTGTGGGGAAAAGACCGGATTGGTGGGACAGGAAAAGAAGCAGAGGGAGACCTGCACAGGTGAGCTGACAGTGCATCATTATGTCATACACCAGGAAATGCTGTGCAGCAAAGTCCTGAAGACAGAACGCGCCATAAGCACCTTAACACAGACAGTGAACTTTATAAGAGGCAAAGGTTTAAATAATCGGTAGTTTCAGAGGAAAGAGTTTCTGAATTTGGTGACGTGCCTTATCACACAGTTGCCATGAGCTACCTGAGGAAATCTGTCAAGGTAATGGACAGTAAAGGAAAATCCTCAGCAGGGCTCCGAAATGAAAGGTGGCTGTGTGAGTCAGCTTTTCTCTGCAACATAATGAAGCATCTTAATAAGTCCCTGTATCTTCGGGGACAGTACCGCATGATTACATGTGACTTGCTGCTCTAATGAAATTTGCAACATACCATAAGCCAATGCATCATCTTCTCACATAGGAGCAACAGGATTCAGGTAAGTGCAAGCGCATTTGAGTCGATACAAGGCATGCGTAGCATTACAATTTCTGAAACTGGCGATAGGATATATAGATTTTATTGCTAAAATATACCTTTAAAAGTGTCAATAATTGTTAGTACCTCAGCTAAATCTGTCTTTAGGCCAGCCAATCCAAGGCTCAGGTCTAAGAACAGGAAAACATCACCTGACTAATTTGTTTTGATTGTTGGATCCCTGAGCAGCACGGTGGTGCAGTGGTTAGCACTGCTGTCCCTGGGTTCACATCCAGAATTCAAATCAGTGTGGAGTTTGTATGTTCTCTCTCTAAGGGTATTCTTTACTAGGTTAACTGATGATTCTAAATTGGTCATAGGTGTAAATGTGAGTGTGAGCAGTTGTAAGACTGCCTGTGGTGACCTGTGGCCTATTCCAGGAAGCATGTTCAACAATCTCAGTTTAAACACAAATTCTGAGTTGATCAACTCTGAGTTTCCCGTTCCAGAACAGCTGATCAGAGTTTGTTCAATCAACTCTGAGTATGATCACCCTGAGTTAGCGCATGCGTGAGTAAGAAAAGAAAGACATCATCAATGGAGCGACGATACCAGGATTCACCATGGCAACGGGTTAATAAAGAGTGTAGACTCCATTTTATTCCAATGGATGGAGGATCGCACGTGTCAGTGTGGAGAATCCTGACCCACTCTGACATCATCATATACAGAATAAAAGTTTGTTATAAAATTAGGGGGTGGGACTTTAACGCGTTAATTTCGATTAATTAATTACGGGGAAAATAACGAATTAAAACATTTTAACACATTTTAATCGCACTTTGCACCGTGGAACGTTTCTCAGTGCACGAGTTCCAGGCATACAGATTATATCGACGCACGACGTCAAAAATTCAGGGGCCGCATCCTGCGAAGGACCCGGCCCATGTCCTTCGCAGCCCACGAACACCACAAAGGCCGGAAGTGAGCGGCTAGCCTTCATATCAGCTGCCGACACCTCTGCGTAGCTCATGTCGCCTAGCAACCGTGAGTGTGAAGCACAGCTGTGTAAAAGCAGCTGTTAAACGGAGAACGAACTTTTTCTCCTTTTTGTGGTTTCATTTTAAGTCTTTTATTTAAAATAAGCTGTTAAAACAAGCATAACACATTTCAACATCAAGGAATACAGCTGAGAGAATGATTAATTTCCAACTATAACAAGTGAGACATTAATGTTGAATAAAACTATCCAGTTATGATGCTTAACTGTAATTTCAGGAGTTTGTTTATCACAGTTGCACTTCCACCTTTGTTGGTCTGTGTAGCAGACTGGTGGGAAAATAAACAAAATTTTGAAGTTTAAGCTTATGTATATTGATTCATTCATCAACCAAACTTAAATTAATATTTCTCATGTTAAATATTTAAAAGTGATTAAAATGCAATTAATTTGGATAAATTAATTACAAAGTTCCTAATTAATTAGATTATTTTTTTTAAAGAGAGTCCCACCCCTATATAAAATATATCATTTCTTTATAATATCTGCTGTCATCATTTACACAACTTGAATCTCCTTCAGATGAAGCTGAATCCTAATTTTACATTTGATTTATAAAATCTAATTATTGAGCCTGATGGACAAACTGCAGGAGACAGAAAGTGAAGATAAAACTGGAGAAACAGCTCAGACTGAGTTTACTGACAGACCTGTGTGTTAGAGACTGAGACAGCAGCAGACCCCGGGGGAGCTGACCTCAGGTCAGTTTGTTATTTAATAAAAACTGTTTTTTGCTGCAGTTTATGACAGTTCAGTTTATGGTTATTTGTTTAGATAATTGCACAAAAAAAATTTAATCTATTGATGGAATAGCAACCTCACTTTATTCATTTTTTAATTTGAGAATTTCATTATTTCTGCCATTACTGAATAAAAATAAGAAATAAGACTGACAGAAAAACTGCTTTAATGTTTCCAGTTTAACCATTTTAATCTGATCTAAGATCAGCTGATAGATGATGGTCCTCTGACAGCCACAAGCAGAGATGTTTCACTGAGTTACTGTTAAAGGTCAGAGGTCAGTCATAGTTTCTTATTTAACTGGAAACATTCAGAGCAGCTTTTCAGTAATGAATGTAAAGTTTTCCCAGTAAAGGCAAACATGTTATGACAAATGTCTCAGCTTTATGCGTTTTAGACATTTCAGTACATTTTGGGAGGATGATACATTTTAATTAAAGAATGCAGATCGTATTGGGA
Source organism: Archocentrus centrarchus (assembly GCF_007364275.1). Classification (NCBI taxonomy): domain Eukaryota; kingdom Metazoa; phylum Chordata; class Actinopteri; order Cichliformes; family Cichlidae; genus Archocentrus; species Archocentrus centrarchus. The sequence goes on along the minus strand of NW_022060287.1, from coordinate 95,385 downwards.
AAATTAATCCATTATGAACGGATCCAGACTGGATGAGCTGCAAAATAACTGGAGCCCGAACTGGATCTGGACCTTATCGGGTCTGAATCTGTGATCTTGATCCATTTGTGGACTGACGATGAGGTTGGATCGCTGGTGCACACAACACTGAATTACAAAACGGTAAAAACACAAGAAAAGCATAAGAAGCACTCGTGAATCCGCGAATACTGTTTATCAATTTGCGCGTGCGCGAAAAACTGTGGCTGTCGGAACCATAGTGCGCATGTGCGAGTCGAGTGTTTTCAAATCACCCCGGTTTCAAGTGTTTACACGAAAACGCAAGCCGGTGCGTTTCTGAAACGCTCCACTCTGGACCCCATTTCCGAAACACATCGTTTTCACTCCGTTGTCGTGTAAACAGAAGGGCGAAACGCATCAAAACGACGCCGTTTCAAAATGAAAACGGTCTCGTGTAAACGGCACCTCAGAGTTTGTTGGATAAAACCTGCCAGAGAGCAGGTTAGGGTCACAGAGTCTGTTACCATGGTAACTGACTCAGAGTTGGAGTTAGCTTTTTCTGGAACTGAAAACCCGAGTTTCCCTCATTTTAAGGCCCTTTCACACCGGACGCGTAAATTCCGTGCGAATGTTTCGTGCGTTAAAAATATTTTTCGGACTCTCCTGTTCTTAATGCAGCCGTTCACACTGACCGCGTCATTTCACAGGACGAATTTGCGGCATTTATTTTTTCGGATCAAGTTCGATTTTGATCCGGGATCAAACCATGAAACTCTCCCTGCTGCTGCTTTCTTATGAGTTGGATGAACCCATAAACTCTCTTTCTTCCTTCTCTTGTTTAGAAACATCAGGGCCTCATTACATCATCGCTTGATGACGACTGCATTTTTTTTTCACCGTGCGTTATATGAGGAGGATTGAGTCGCAAAAACGCAACGCGTCCGGTGTGTATATAGGTTACATGACAGGTTCACATCCGAAAGATTCGGAATTTCGTGTCGTTTTTACGCAACGCATCTGGTGTGAAACGGCCTTAAGTGATGACTTTATTTTTAAACCACAGCAGCTTTTCACACTTTTCTCATCTTTTTCTCTGTGCTCTGAAACAAATGACCACATGGAACCGTTTGGAGGTGCAAAATGAATGTAGACAACCACAAAGCTGTCAGCATCTATTAACGTAAACTGACACACTTCACCACAGAGCACAGAGTGAACATGTTCTCACAAAATGCATGCTATTATTAACCAAACCAGAACGGGCTGTGGTGAGAAGTGTCTTTAGCTTCAGAATTCAACAACAGGATGTTGCTGCTGAGGTCTGACAGAACGTTGGCTACAGGCTGAAAACACACAGATAAGATTCTTTGTCCTGTTCAGTCTGTTTATACGTCTCATATTAACACCAGATTCATCCTGATCACAGCTTGTGTGTTTGTACCAATCCCAAACAGCAGAGACATGAGGGCTTCATCTGGGCTGCTTTTGGCACTTATTGCTCAGTTACAGTTAATGATCTGTGGCCCAAGAGTCACAACATACCTGACTGTATAAAGAATTTTTGAATTATTTCCAGTAATACATCAACAGTTCAAACTCATCACCTCAAGGCGCTTTGTATTGTAGGTAAAGACCCTACAATACAAAGCACCTTGAGGTGACTTTGTTGTGATTTGATGCTATACAAATAAAACTGTATTGAATTGAGTCAGTGTTTACTGACCTAAATGAACCATCACTAACAAGATAGCTCAAAACAACAAAAATAGAATAATGAAGCTAGATGAAATGACTCCTTTTTGTTTTCTGTGCATGAGATAATTAGCTTATTAATCATATTTTCCAAGATTCTAATGAGTTTCTTAAAGTAACCAATGCAAAACCTGCAAATGTAAAATATTCCTGTCAGCCTGATATAATTACCAGATGTTAGTGTGCTGCTAAGATGGTGATCGTGATAAAAATCAAACCCACTGTTAGCATTTAGCTTTAATCACAGCTTCAGTTCTTGGCTATAGAAGTGAACCATGATGGAGACAGAGAGGAGCAGCTGTACCTCTGATCTTGGATCTGTTTTTCTTCTCTCTGATGATGATTTGTCCATAAGTGGCGTCTCCTGTTCTCACTGCTGCATAGACAGCAGCTGGATCGCTCTCTGCACAACAAACACACACAGAGGACATCAGTGCAGAAAGTACAGAGGTGCTCATGCTGATGCTGCTGCTACGCAAAAATGTTTCTGAACCCTTTAATTTACTATTCAGATTGTTACATTAGTTTAAAATAAACTGACATGACTGATGGTGTTACAGACCTGACAGAGGAGGAACTGACTGACCACAGAGCTGTGAGCACTGATCAGCAGGATGAATAGATCTCATCAAGAGGATGTCATAAACTACTAAATTGTTACCTTATAAAAGTTAGACCCAGAATTTAAGAATAGAAACTCAGTTAGATGGGATTTAAAATGTTGGCGTTGAATAAACATTAAAAAGTAAAGCTGTTAAAGTAAAAGAACAAATAATATTGGAAGAAGTTCTTATTTGGGTTTAATATCAATATTATAATATTAATATTAATAACTCTTAGCACAGTTCTGGATTCATGGCCTGTGTGCACAGTTTGTAATTTATTTATACACATGCCTTAAAAAAATAACACCTCTCTTGCAGCGTGCCTACTTTTTTCCCTCTAATGACAAACAGGAAATTGTTCGGCTGCAGAGCTGTTAGCTTCTGTTAGCCACAAACCACAAAGAGTCACACAATGAACGCTCAGTGAGCACAAAGTGAGACTTTAAAGATAAATGAGTACATTTAAATAAAAGCTTCATCAATACAAACAATGGGAAAATATAATGTGTGTACCAGTAGGTTTCAAAAATAAAAGAATATGTACCTTAATTTCAGGTTCAAGCTCTTGCAGTCAGTATATCACTAATTTTTAGACATCTAACCATCTCAAACCTGCTCTATAATGTCCCAGTATTCATTATATGAAAACAGACACTTATTTTTCTGAAGCCAATTCTACCCCTCATATTAAAAACCAAATCTTAATCATTTACAGGGTTGAAGGTATGCTTGTAACAGAAATTTATACTCATAATGCACATTAGGACATTTTTACCATTTCTTATTAAAACCTTTATTAAAAAAAAACATTTATTCTCTTTGGCATTTGGCTCTAGTGTGACATCATATTAGATGACTGCATTTTATGGTCTGTTTTTATTTTATTCATTGTTTTTTAATGTTTTGTTTTGTGCTCTATTTTACTGAATTTTATTGTAATTTTTAGTTGGACTACATATTTTAATATACAGCATTTCGGACAAGTCTGTTTTTTTTTTATTTTTTGACCTTGACCTTCTTAAATACCCTCACTTTTCCATAAATACATTTTGAGGATATACAAAGAAGTCTTTTTATAAACAAGTCTGACCAGTCAGCAGCCATGTTAAGTTAGTTAGGCAGTTATTTTGAAGTCCCTTTCTTAATGAACAAGGAAAAATCTGTAACTTTAATTTTAACTGTCTTGTAAATGGTAGTATTTACAAAGAGGAGCAGCTGTACCTCTCATCTTTGATTTATTTTTCTTCTCTTTGATGATGATTGGTCCATAACTGACGTCTTCTGTTCTCACTGCTGAGTAGACCTCAGCTGGATCCCTCTCTGCACAATAAAACACACACAGATCTGTTGGTGCCATTTTCTGGCAAATGCTATGGCATACAGCTAATGGTATTATATGGATGTTATTCACTGCTAATTAGAATGTATCTGTGTCTGGTGTGTGTGTGGCACATCAATACAGTCTATGGATGGACCGAACCAAGCTAACAACGCCACCCTCTCATTCAAATATGGTTTCTTCTTAAAAAAACAAAAGAAAAAACAATATGTCTGCTTTTATAGAAGCGTCCAGTGTTCTCAGTGTTTTATAAATACCATAATCATGTAAAATCTCCAAACCAAAAAACAAGACAATATTACCTCTTCTTTGTTTGATTGGCTGTTGCTGAAGATTTGATATTTTGATGTCACTGTAGACAATTTCATTTGTGATGTCATCTTTTCTAGGCTCTTTTTGAACTGCTGAAATGAACCAAAATAAACAATGTTAAAGAAAGTTATTTCCCTCTCCCATGGAAGGTAAATACAAGTACAGTGATCCCTCACCTATCATGGGGGTTACATTCCAGAGCCCCCGTTATAGGTGAAAATCCACAAAGTAGCGGCGTTCTATTTATTTTATTATTTATAGATATTTTAAGGATTTATAAACCCTTCCCACTCTCTTACTACAATTTGAATGATAAACATGATGAATTATGTAGCTCTGCAGTACTGATGGCAATGAAGGTAATGATGAGATGAATGTACAGTACTGCACAGCCAAGAAGAGCATTACAGCTCATCTGAACCCACCACTTCATCAGGGGCTTCATCAGGTGGTGCAGTATTTTTGCCCTCGGTAGTAACTTAGCCGCCGTTAGCTCCCCCCCAGCAGATCCCAAGCAGCAGGGAAAACAGGCCGGCTGGGTGACGGTGAGGAGGAAGCGTAGTCCTAAGCAGAAGCCCCGGGTACACCACCAACCTGTTCACGTCTCTAACCGTTTTTCTCCACTCGGCGACACACAAGCCGAGGAACAAACTCTGGTTATTGGCGACTCTGTTTTGAGAAACATGAAGCTAGAGACACCGGCGACCATAGTCAAATGTCTTCCAGGGGCCAGAGCAGGCGACATTCATGGAAATTTGAAACTGCTGGCTAAGGCTAATCGTAGATTTGGTAAGATCGTTATTCACGTCGGCAGTAATGACACCCGGTTACGCCAATCGGAGGTCACTAAAATTAAATTAAATTGACTCGGTGTGTAACTTTGCAAAAACGATGTCGGACTCTGTAGTTTTCTCTGGGCCCCTCCCCAATCAGACCAGGAGCGACATGTTTAGCCGCATGTTCTCCTTGAATCGCTGGCTGTCTGAGTGGTGTCCAAAAAACGACGTGGGCTTCATAGATAATTGGCAAAGTTTCTGGGGAAAACCTGGTCTTGTTAGGAGAGACGGCATCCATCCCACTTTGGATGGAGCAGCTCTCATTTCTAGAAATATGGCCAAATTTATTAACCCTCCTAAAACCTGACTACCCAGGGTTGAGACCAGGAAGCAGAGTTGCAGTCTTACACGCCTCTCTGGAGCTTCTCTCCTCCTGCCATCCCCCCAAAACCCCCTCCCCATAGAGTCGGTGCCTGCTCCCAGACCACCAAAAAACAAAGCTAAAATCAGCAAAAAGCTATTTAAGCATAAAAATTCAAAAACAATAAATAATACAGCTTCATCAACTGCACCAAAAAATAAAACAATTAAATGTGGATTGTTAAACATTAGGTCTCTCTCTTCCAAGTCCCTATTAGTAAATGATTTAATAATTGATCAACGTATTGATTTATTCTGCCTTACAGAAACCTGGTTACAGCAGGATGAATATGTTAGTTTAAATGAATCAACACCCCCGAGTCACAGTAACTGTCAGAATGCTTGAAGCACAGGTCGAGGAGGAGGATTAGCTGCAATCTTCAATTCCAGCTTATTAATTAATCAAAGACCCAGACAAAGTTTTCATTCTTTTGAAAGCCTGACTCTTAGTCTTGTCCATCCTAATTGGGAAAATCAAAAACATGTTTTATTTGTTATTATCTATCGTCCACCTGGTCCTTACTCAGAGTTTCTGTCTGATTTCTCAGACTTTTTATCTGATTTAGTGCTCAGTTCAGATAAAATCATTATAGTGGGTGATTTTAACATCCATGTAGATGCTGAGAATGACAGCCTCAACACTGCATTTAATCTATTGTTAGATTCAATTGGCTTCTCTCAAAATGTAAAGGAGCCCACCCACCACTTTAATCAAACTCTGGATCTTGTCCTAACATATGGCATTGAAACTGAAGACTTAACAGTATTCCCTGAAAGCCCCCTCCTGTCTGATCATTTCTTAGTAACATTTACATTTACTTTAATAGATTACACAGCAGTGGGGAATAAGTTTTATTACAGTAGAAGTCTTTCTGAAAGTGCTGTAACTAAGTTTAAGGATCTAATTCCTTCATTGTTATGCTCTTCAGTGCCATGTGCCAACACAGTACAGAGCAGCTACCTAAACTCTGCTCCCAGTGAGGTCGATTATCTCGTCAATAGTTTTACATCCTCACTGCGTATAACTTTGGATACTGTGGCTCCTCTGAAAAGGAAAGCTTCAAATCAGAAGTGCCTGACTCCGTGGTATAATTCACAAACGCACAGCTTAAAGCAGATAACCCGAAAGCTGGAGAGGGAATGGCGTCTCACTAAATTAGAAGATGCTCATTTAGCCTGGAAAAAGAGTTTGTTGCTCTATAAAAAAGCCCTCCGTAAAGCTAGGACATCTTACTACTCATCATTAATTGAAGAAAATAAGAACAACCCCAGGTTTCTTTTCAGCACTGTAGCCAGGCTGACAAAGAGTCAGAGCTCTGTAGAGCCAAGTATTCCTTTCACTTTAACTAGTAGTGACTTCATGGATTTCTTTACAAATAAAATTTTAGACATTAGAGAAAAAATTATTCATAACCATCTCAAAGATTTATCTTCATGTTTGGCTGCTTTCAGCACTGCTGGTATTTGTTTAGACTCTTTTGCTCCAGTTGATCTTTCTGAGTTAACTTCAATAGTTACTTCCTCCAAACCAGCAACATGTTTATTAGATCCCATTCCTACTAGACTGTTCAAAGAAGTCTTTCCAATTATTGATGCTTCAATCTTAAAAATGATCAATCAGTCTTTATTAGTTGGCTATGTACCACAGACCTTCAAGGTGGCTGTAATTAAACCTCTACTTAAAAAGCCATCACTTGACCCAGCTGTCTTAGCTAATTATAGGCCAATCTCCAACCTTCCTTTTCTCTCAAAGATTCTTGAAAGAGTAGTTGTAAAACAGCTAACTGATCATCTGCAGAGGAACGGTTTATTTGAAGAGTTTCAGTCAGGTTTCAGAATTCATCACAGTACAGAAACAGCATTAGTGAAGGTTACAAATGATCTTCTTAGAGCCTCTGACAGTGGACTCATCTCTGTTCTTGTCCTGTTGGACCTCAGTGCAGCTTTTGATACTGTTGACCATAACATTTTATTACAGAGATTAGAGCATACTATAGGTATTAAAGGTACTGCACTGCAGTGGTTTGAATCATATTTATCTCATAGACTCCAATTTGTTCATGTAAATGGGGAGTCTTCTTCACACACTAAGGTTAATTATGGAGTTCCACAGGGTTCTGTGCTAGGACCAATTTTATTTACATTATACATGCTTCCCTTAGGCAGTATTATTAGAAAGCACTGCATCAATTTTCATTGTTATGCAGATGATACTCAGCTTTACCTATCAATGAAGCCAGATGACACACATCAATTAGTTAAACTGCAGGAATGTCTTAAAGACATTAAGGCCTGGATGACCTCTAATTTCCTGCTTCTAAATTCAGATAAAACTGAAATTCTTGTTCTCGGCCCCACAAATCTTAGAAACATGGTGTCTAACCAGATATTTACTCTGGATGGCATTACTTTGGCCCCCAGTAACACTGTGAGAAATCTTGGAGTCATTTTTGACCAGGATATGTCCTTCAATGCACATATTAAACAAATATGTAGGACCGCTTTTTTGCATTTGCGCAATATTTCTAAAATTAGAAACATCCTTTCTCAGAGTGATGCTGAAAAGCTCATTCATGCATTTATTACTTCTAGGCTGGACTATTGTAATTCATTATTATCAGGCTGTCCTAAAAGCTCCCTGAAAAGCCTTCAGCTGATCCAAAATGCTGCAGCTAGAGTACTGACAGGGACTAGAAAGAGAGAGCATATTTCTCCCATATTGGCTTCTCTTCATTGGCTCCCTGTTAAATCTAGAATAGAATTTAAAATTCTTCTCCTCACATACAAGGTCTTGAATAATCAGGCACCATCTTATCTCAAAGACCTCATAGTACCATATCACCCCAACAGAGCACTTCGCTCTCAGACTGCTGGCTTACTTGTGGTTCCTAGGATACTTAAGAGTAGAAAGGGAGGCAGAGCCTTCAGCTTTCAGGCCCCTCTTCTGTGGAACCAGCTTCCAGCTTGGATTCGGGAGACAGACACCCTCTCTATTTTTAAGATTAGGCTTAAAACTTTCCTTTATGATAAAGCTTATAGTTAGGGCTGGATCAGGTGACCCGGAACCATCCCTTAGTTATGCTGCTATAGGCCTAGGCTGCTGGGGGGGTTCACATAATGCACTGTTTCTTCTCATTTACCTTATTTACTTTGTTTATACTCCACTCTGCATTTAATCATTAATTGATTTTAACCTCTGGCTCTCTTCCACAGCATGTCTTTCTCTCCCCTCAGCCCAACCGGTCGCGGCAGATGACTGCCCCTCCCTGAGCTTGGTTCTGCTGGAGGTTTCTTCCTGTTAAAAGGGAGTTTTTCCTTTCCACTGTCGCCAAGTGCTGCTCATAGGGGGTCGTTTTGACAGTTGGGTTTTCTCTGTATTATTGTAGGGTCTTTAACCACAATACAAAGCGCCTTGAGACGACAGTTTGTTGTGATTTGGCGCTATATAAATAAAATTGAATTGAATTGAATTGAATTGAATTAACTTCTATTTCTGCTAAAGGTGTAAGTTATTTCTTTGTCCAAGAGATGAAAATAGTTTTGGAGAGTTATATAAATACCTATATATATACCACAAAATCCCACGATGTAGCCAAAATTAGAATTTGATATGTTTGTTTTTAAAAACCCGCGATACAGTCAAGCTGCAATAAGTCAACCGTGATGTAGTCAGCGACGACTGTAATGTAATGTAAATATAATGAATACACAACAAAAAAAAACATTTTTTAATATATATATATATATTAGGGGTGGGACTCAATAAAAAAAAAAAAAATCTAATTAATTAAAAGCTTTGTAATTAATTAATCAAAATTAATCACATTTAAATAATTAACATGAGGAATATTAATTTAAATTTGGTTGATGAATGAATCAATATACATAAGCTTAAACTTCAAAATTTTGTTTATTTTCCCACCAGTCTACTACACAGACCAGTGAAGGGCGGAAGTGCTGCTGTGATAAGCGAACACCTGTAATTAAAGTTAAGCATCATAACTGGATAGTTTTATTCAACATTAATGTCTCACTTAATATAGTTGGAAATTAATCATTCTCTCAGCTGTATTCCTTGATGTTGAAATGTGTTATACTTGTTTTAACAGCTTATTTTCAATAAAAGGTTTAAAAGTAAACCACAAAAAGGAGAAAAGTTTGTTCTCCGTTTAACAGCTGCTTTTACACAGCTGTGCATCACACTCGTGGTTGCTAGGTGACACGAGCTATGCAGAGGTGAGGGCAGGTGACGCTGATATGAAGGCGAGCCGCTCACTTCCGGCCTTTGCGGTCTTCATGGGCTGTGAGGTCTACGTGGGCCGGGTCCTTTGAACGATGCGGCCCCTGAATTTTTGACATCATGTGTCGATATAATCTGTATGCCTGGAACTCGTGCACTGAGAAACGTTCAACGGTGCAAAGTGCGATTAAAATTCATTATTTTCCCCGTAATTAATGAATCGAAGTTAACGCGTTAAAGTCCCACCCCTAGTGTGTGTATATATATATATATATATATATATATATATATATATATATATATATATATATATATATATATATATATATATATAATTATACTGTAGAGGTCTAAGTTTCAACTTTACCTTTCCTACAAACATGTTGTCTCATCAGCAGAACCAGTAACACCAGTACAACCACAACACAGACTGATCCAACAAATGACAACACAGAGAGAACAGGAGAGGAGAGTGATGCAGGAGTGGATATAGGTGGAGGTGTGGATGTAGGTGGAGGTGTGGTGGTGTGTCTCTCTAAAATAAAGCAAACACAGTCATTAAGTTATGGTCACATTGTGAATGTTGAAACCTGCAGAAACACAGATTGGTGAGTGTGTCACCTGTGACAGTGATCCAGCTGGATGGAGACTCTCCATGACCGCTGATGTCACACTTGTAGAGGCCTTCATCAGACCTGGAAACATGCTGGATGGTCATGTGACCTGTAGGCTGCTTCCTGATGAGGGAGCCATCTTTATAGAAAGCAGCTGGGAGGTTGGAGGGAGTGGTCTTTGTTTGACAGAGCAGAGTGACGTCATCTCCCTCCATCACAGGGAGGACAGGACTCTGCAGGATCACTGATCCACCTCAACACAGAGACAAACTACAGCATTTCATCCATTTACACACAGCTTCATCAACACTAACTCCACACACTCAGCTTACCAGAGACTGTGAGGTTAACCATGTTACTGATGGCACCCTCTCTGGACTCACACCAGTAAACTCCACTTTCCTGTGGGTCAATGTAGCTGATGTTACAGGAAGAACCAGTTAGTTTTCCAAACTCATCTCCACACTCAGCTCTGGTGTCTGTGCTTGTGTTTCTCCTCAGAGTCCATCCAGCAGAGCTGTCGTCCTCCTCACAGCTCAGAGACACAAACTTATCTGCAAACAGCTGAGAGCTGCTGGGACTCACAGTCAGATGAGCTGTGAGGGTTAACATAACATTGCTGCTGTTAAAAGTATGTTATGCTGAATACTTTATTGCAGCTATTATTCTGAATCCTAAAGCTAAACAGGTCATATTAGTGAGCATTTATCAGATTGAAGCTGTGACAGAAGAAGGTTACTGACCTTGGTTTGTTGTGCAGCTCAGCAGAGAGATCAGAACTAAAGAGAAATGACACTCAGGTTGGTTTGAGGTGAACACAAAGAACAACTCCACACAAACAGCTGAAAGACCCACAAACTCGTCTCTGTCTTATATCCATCTATCTGATGAGGATCTTACATATTTTCACACAGTTCACACTGTCCAAGCTCTAAAATGCAGCTAAACTGAATGTTATGATAATGTGCATTAACTACACTCTGAGTACAAATACAAAGTATCCACTACTCTTCAACCACACAGTAAAGTCATGTGTTGACTGTGCAGTTGTGTTCATGTAATCAGTGAATGATTTGAACTTTTCACTGCCTGCTGTGTTTCCTGGACTCCTGAGCAAAGATAAAGAGTTAGTTCAGACCTGCAGTTGGTCCTCATGGTGTTTGAACTTGAATTCAGCCTGATTAGTTTTTCATGTCTTCTCCTCCATCATCAGTTATCAGGAGAGCAGACAGTCAAAGGTCAATAATTCAAACAAACACAGAGATTCTACTTACAGAGCAGACACAGCACAGATGTTTCCTTCATCGTCCTTCTCACTCATTTGAGCTTTTTTTCATTTCTCTCACTGACACCAAGTAAAGCCCCGCCCTCTTCCTCTGAGCACCAGCTTTACTATTGGTGTGAACATGAATAGTAAATGGTAATATTTAACTTTAAACTGCAGTGCTCTTTTTATTAAAAGTTTTAATTAAAATTGAACTACTACTGAAAAATAATTACACAAGACCATTAACATGAACACACATTATTAAAAATGTACATGTACTGACTGTTTTAACACAATCTGAGTTTAACCAATATGGTTATATCTGATTTTTTTAATGTAGTCCAGGTTGTATTAGGGCCTGAGGACAACCTGTGCGAAGGCCCTATCTGCTTTTGATCATTTAGGCAAATGAACTGCTTTTTTGAGGGCCTAAACATGCTCAAAAACTCATGAACTTTTCCACACATGTCAGGTCTGTTTAAAATCTACGTATTTTAGTCGTTTCAGCCATGGTCCTTTCAAAATGGCTCTACAGCACCACCTTTAGTTCAATTCCCACTGCTGTGTTTCACATACACGAATGAAAATTGCTACACATGTAACATGTCAAGACAAACAAAATTCCAATGGGTCCAATGCCCTGAACCCAACAGGAAGTCATTTTCAAAACAAGCTTGTTACTTTAGGTTTAACACGTCTGAGAAATGTTTGCATTTCTGGTCAGTGCGGGAGCCGGCTCCTGATTGTGAGCGTTTTTTTCTTGGAAGGGGGGACAGACACCCCACATGGTAGAGGGAGAGGCTCCTGCAAAGCTCGCTCAGGGACCGGAAACAGCTAGAGGAAGTTGCACTTTACATAGAAGCTACACGCCTAAACAGTGAGGAAAATGTGTGACAGAAAACATAAAGCACAAAAAGTGCATGCAGTTTGTCACACAGTGTCTGCTAGCTAAAAGAACAGCTGCTGTATTTCCAGGGAGAGCAAAGAAGAGAGCAAAGAGAGGAGATGGAGAGAGATGTAAAAAAAAGAGGTAGAAATGTCCTCCAAAGAGCTACTTTTACTTTCTTACTTTGAATATATTTCAGAGCCTGTACTTTTTTACTTTTACTTGAGTACAGAAGTTGAACCAGTACTTCAGGTTTTACTAGAGTAGTTTTTAAAACAAGTGCTTGTACTTTTACTTGAGTACAGAATGTCAGTACTTTGGCCACCTCTGGCAGGCTCATGTAATATTCTGACACGTGCAAAAAAGTCTCTTGGAGCCATACCTGAAACCCAACAGGAAGTCACCCATCTTCAATTTAAGGTGTCATTTTTGTCATCTCCGGGCCCTCTATTTTAACGAACTCCACCTAGGATATTTCACCAAATGAGACCAAAATTGCTCCAGATCATCTAGACGAGTAGCCCATCAAAATTTATGCACGTTTTTATAGACTCTCAAACAGTGTTGTCGTAGCAACACTTTGATTTTGGGATTTCAGTCATATACCACAGGACACCAAATTGTCACATCTCAAATATACATTGACCAATCTTTCCCAAACTTAATATGCTTCATGAGAGTGTGAATCAGTGTGGGTGCACCTATCTAGCAGCTTTGCATCACACTCATAACGCTGCGTAGTGGGGACAGGAAATCAGCAATACACTGATAATAATCATCCCGTGAACATTAAATTTTCATTAATGAGTGCAGGCATTACATACAGCATTGTGACACGTAATTAGTGGGCACTTGCCGACGCCACCTGTTGGGCATGGGACATGTTTCGTGGCCCAACGGCGCAAGATATGAGTAGCATAGTGGGCTGACAGCATCCAGTTGCCCACGACAACCACTTCTGACTGCGGAATGGCTGGACCGCGCCACGGCTCGACGCACGCCGGGTGCGAGGGCCCAATCATAGTACCGCTTGATCGGGCCCTCGCACCCGCTCACTGCTTGCGGTTTTAATTATTTTTAGTTTTCAAGGCTTTAATTCACAACACTTATCTCAGCTGCCTTATGAAGCAAATGTGACCGCTTCCAGCAGCACAAACAAAACCCCTATTGGGTAATTAGCAGCCGTTTATACCCTGCTGCAGATGAATCACACCTTGCTAACAATCTGGCAGGAGTGGTTACACACTTTCCAAAAAGGCAATTGAGACAAATAACCATTAATATATTGGGATTTATTAAAATAATCACAACAATATCCATAAAACCCAAGAAGTGTTTTATAATGTGCCAAAAAAGCTGAGTGTTGACTAAATGGCAAATGTGCCAATTTATTACCTAAAACAGTAAAACAAAATTACTCTGAACAAGAACAAAACACCTAAAATGTACCAGTTCTAATATAACGTTTTTTCTTCTCTAACAGAGCACTCAAAACACTTGCGCAACACATTTACATTCTCCCATTCATACAAGCATATGAAGTTAAGTGAAGTGCTTACTGTCTACACATTCATACTTTGACATTTGCATCGGAGAGCAACTTAGGGTTCAGTATCTTGCTAACTGCTAAAAAAAAGTGTGCCACTGTACGATGCTCCCATGTTTTTAAACCTTCCACTGCCACTCAGTTCTCCGATGCTTTTGTTCACAAAATGATCAGACTTTTCTGTGTCTTCCAGTATGGAGGAGCTGATTCTTCAATTTAATTCTGTTGGCCAGTCTGTCTTGGACTCTGTAGCTCCATTAAAAGTCAGGCAAGTAAAGTGTAGATTGGAGCCATGGTTAAATGAAGATACCATGCCATTAGACGGGACTGCGGAGGGCTGAACGGAGGTGGAAAAAGGACAGGTTGCAGGTTCATTTTGAGATAATGAGAAAATGTTGGTTATCAAAAAACTTGTTAAAGCTGCCAGGACAAAATATTTTTCAGATATCATTGCCTCGAATTCTCAAAACCCTCGTGTTCTTTTTGCCACACTGAACTCTCTCCTGAATGTACATGAATCTGTTCATCTGGAAGCTTCCAGTGATACCTGTGATAGATTTCTTCATTTCTTCTTAGAGAAACTTTCTTCTTAGAGAAAGCATTCGACAGCATCCACCGTGACTCTCTTTGGCAGATCCTGCGCTTGTACGGTGTCCCGGCCAACTTCATCAAGATCTTCAAGGACCTGTACTTGCGATCGAGCTGTTGTGTCAAGACCGGAAGCGGCCACACCAACTTCTTTGAGATCACCATGGGCATCAGGCAGGGCTGCATCCTGTCGTCGCTGCTCTTCCTCATTGTCCTCGACTACGTCATGAGGCGAGCCAGTGCCTGCATTGAAGCCGGCATCCATTGGTCCGATCACGACCGCCTCGGTGACCTGGATTTCGCCGATGATATCGCCCTGATCAAGGAAGGCGAGACGAAGTTACAGCATGCCACAACCGATCTGGGAGGAGAAGCCGGCAAAGTTGGCCTGAGGATCAGCGAAGAGAAGTCGAAGGTCATGTTCGTCAGCTCCACGGACCTACGAAGGGGCATTTATGTTGGGACGCAGTGGCTGGAAGAAGTGGAGAAGTTCACCTACCTCGGTAGTGTGATTTCCCATGATGGTGATGCGGAGGTGGACGTCAAGTGCCGCATCGGGAAGGCGGCAGGTAGTATTTTGGAGGATGAACAAGATCTGGTCCTCCCCGACCATCTCCCTCAAGATCAAGTTCCGCTTGCTGAATTCAATAGTCATCCCAACCGCCATCTACGCCAGCGAGACCTGTAAGTCGTCTGCCAGCATCAACACCAAGCTGGACGTCTTCCAACAGCGGTGCCTTTGCCAGATTCTGAAGATCCACTACACCGAACACATCACCAACGAAGATGGTCCTGCGAAGGAGTGGCTCGGTCAAACTCCACAACATCGTCGCACGTCGAAGACCCCGACTGGCCGGCCATGTCCTTCGCATGGATGACTCAAGGATCCCGAAGATGGCGATGCGCTGGCAGCCCCCGGGCACCAAAAGACCCCGAGGACCCCCCCGCAATACCTGGCAAAGGTCATTCCACCAATACCTCAGAATATTCCATTGGAAGAAGCTGAAAGACGGGCACAAGACTGAGCCCAATCGCGATCGTTTGCCGCCCAATATGCCACATAGGCATGGGAGTCTCAGTCAGAAACTTGTAACCATTAGGGCCTAAATCCTACCACCTTCTTGTGATCCAGCTACACTATTACCCTGTTCAACGGTGTTTGACAACTTGGAACCTGTCTCGCCCTCCTTTTTAGAGCACCTGGTTTTCAGCTTAAAGCCATCAGTTTCCTCTTTTGATGTTATTCCTGCATGGCTTGTTAAAGAAATTTTTTCTGCTTTTGGTCCATTCATTGGCACCATTATAAATAGTAGTCTGACTTCTAGTGTGGTGCCAAAATATATAAAGCATGCTGTTGTGCAGCCCTTGCTGAAGAAGGCTGGCCTAGACTCGTCTGTGTTGGCAAATTTTAGGCCTGTCTCCAAGTTAACATTTCTTTCTAAAATCCTGGCGAAAGTTGTCTTTACTCAAATAAAGACTTTCCTGGATGAGCATGCAATTCTGGACATATTCCAGTCTGGGTTTAGATCCCATCACAGCACTGAGTCTGCTTTGTTAAGGGTTTTTAATGATATTCTCTTGGCAACTGATTCTGGTGACTGTGTTCTGTTTGTGCTATTAGATTTAACTGCTGTGTTTGATACTGTGGACCATGATTTTATTGCAGCTGCTAGGGTTATACTTTGCAAATGGAAAAGCCAAGAAAGACCTGAATATAAGGAGTGGATAAAAACTATGATGGAGATTGCATCTTTTGAACTGTTGATAGTCAAATTACAGGACTGACAGGAATCCTATGCACTTGTTTGGAATATGTTTTTGTTTTTTATAAAAGAAGCATAGTGGTTGGGGAGTTTACAATTATTCATACACTGTTGTAATTATAGTGGGCATGTGCTGCTTGGTTTAGTTTGGTTTAGTTTAGTCTGTGCTGTTATTTGTATTTTAGGATGTTTATTTTATGTTTGGTTTGTATGTTTGAATGGCGCAAGGGTTTGGTTGGTTTTTTTTTTCTTTTGTTTTGTTTTTTTTCTGTTTTTGTTTGTTTGTTTGCTTGTCTTTCAAATATAAATATAATAAAAATTTAAATTATACAATACTGTGGACCATGAGATACTCATATCTATGCTGGAGCAGTATGTGGGCATCACAGGTGCAGCCCTCCAGTGGTTTAGGTCCTACCTCACCGACAGAAGTTTCTGTGTCAGCGTTGATGACTGTAAGTCAGCCTCTGCTGATCTCCCCTGGGGGGTTCCACAAGGCTCCATTTTGGGGCCACTCCTTTTCTCGTTGTACCTGTTGCCACTTGGCACTATATTTCGGAAACATGAAATGTCTTTTCATTGCTATGCCGATGATTGCCAAGTCTAGTTCCCACTGAGGCACTCCAGTGTATCCAGCTACATCCAGCCACTCCTGGATTGCCTTTCTGATATCAGGGGTTGGTTGTCTCTGAATTTATTAAGTTTGAATGATAAAAAGACTGAAATTATGTTGTTTAGGCCCAGTGGCACTGGCGGCATCCCGTGTGTTGACCTTTCTTCCCTGGCCCAATATGAGAAGGCCATTATCACAAATTTAGGTGTGAAAATGGACCCGACATTAAACCTGGAAGCCAGGTCCTGAATTTCGAATCCAGGTTAAAATTATTTTGTTTGTTTTTAAATCCTTAAACGGTCATGGCCCTTTGTATTTGTCTAAACTGCTGCACCCTTATGCTCCATCTCAATCCCTTAGGTCAGCAGACCAGATGCTGCTATGTGTTCCAAAATCACAACACAAACTCAGAGGAGATAGAGCTTTTGCAGTTGTGGCTCCAAAATTATGGAACGAGTTGCCATTATATGAAAGAGAGGCTCAATCACTTGCTGTTTTTAAATCTTGCTTAAAAGGACATCTTTACTCTATACTGTATTGTTCTGTCCTATATTTGTGCTTGTTGCTGTCATTGATGTGTTATACAGCACTTTGGCCAGTCCTGTTGTTGTTTTTAAGGTGCTTTATAAATAAATTGGTATGTTATGGTATCTTGCCAGAGGATACTTTGGCACGCAGCCTGGAGGAGCAAGGAATTAAACCGCCAACCTTCCGATTGGTAGGTAACCTGCTCTACCTCCTGAGTCACAGCCACCCCTCTTTGTTACATTACTTGCCCCCTTTCCAATAGGGACAAAGATTTTACTACTCTGGTATTCTAGACAAACAGTATGCTACTACATTAGATTTCCCTGATCTGTAATGGACAGTGAACTTGTGAACAGCAATATGTGTGTTGGCATCCTTCATACAATTCAACCACTGAAGGGCACGATGATCAGTCTCTAGGAAGAAGTGGCATCCCAGCAGATAGTATCTGAGGGATTCAATTGCCCACTTCATTGTCAAGCACTCTTTTTCTATAGGTGAATACCTTTTCTTCCTATCCAACAGCTTCTGGCTGAGAAATACCACTGTTTTCCTATCTCCCTCAGTTTCTTGCAGGACTGCTCCAAGGCCTACTCCTGTTCATGTGAATATGGGTGCATCTGTCTGGAGGATGGAGGATCTGTCTAATCACTTGTTAAAATGTGGGCTGTGGAGAACAGATTGGATGGTGATGGCTTCCTTTAGATCTTTGAATTCAACTCAATTCAATTCAGTTCAATTCAATTTTTATTTATATAGCCCCAAATTCCAACAAACAGTTGCCTCAAGGCACTTTGTATTGTGGGTAAAGACCCTACAATAATGCAGAGAAAACCCAAAAGTCACAGACTCCCCAATCAGCAAGCACTTGGTGACAGTGGGAAGGAAAAACTCCATTTTAACAGGAAGAAACTGCTGTGTCTTGAGTGGATGTGTTCTTGCAGAAAAACTCCTCGCTGACAAAGTCTTAATGCATATACAAAGTTTATTACAAAAACAGACAGTGTCAAAACAGGCGCTTTCCTAGCTACCTGGGAGAGGGAATTTCCAATCGCCCTAACTCAACTCAGCAAGGGGAGAACAAAGGTTATATAGGGTTGGTAAAACCCCCCACATTTCTAACTTTCCATACATGGCTATGAAAACAACTTCAACCTACAACCTGTATCTGGACATATGGTCACTTCCTTATATGGAAGGCCAGAGAGCATGCAAGGGCCTTTCCTGCCTTCCTTTTGAGCTGAGGCCAAACCTTTATGTTCATCTCAAGTTACCCTTCTACACAAATCAATAAAGGCCTAAAGGAAAGAGACCATATATGCATATATAGAATTTAACATAGCAGTACAGACACCCCATATTTCCCCCCTTCGAGACTTCAGACTAAGTCTCGAAAGACAAAGAACACAGGAATATTTTCACTTACATCAAAATGCAGTTTATCCCATAACATAATTTTAACAAAAACATTTTCTGACTTTCTATGAGGTGTGGGAGCAAAAACCACTACTTAATCAAGGCTGGAGAAATTCTCCCATGATCCTGCTGCCCACAGTGATCACCTTTGGCACCCCAGAGGAACTCAAAAAGAAAAAAGGAGTGTTAATGATTGTCATGTGACCATTTAGCAAATACAGAAGAAAGCCTCAGTAAATAAAATCAAAAAAGTGTCCATTAGATCAGCTGGTCGACCCATCGGACTTCTCTATGGACCTTTCCCTGCCTAATTCCTTAATTTCCCTGGAATTGAGTAAAAGAAAAACAAACATCTGAGGTCCCCATGTACTTACCAAATGACAAAGACATCATTCTTGAATTGATTTAACCAAAAATGTTATGCATACATGAAAAGTCGTCACAAGTTAAGTCCAACTATTGTGTTACTGTAGTGCACATGCAATGAAGCAGTATTTTATTATCATGTAAATTCAGCCAAACATAAAAATATCAACTGTAGTTCTCCAATCACGTTGGCTCCTTCATGTGGTGTCCATACTGTGTTGTGTACTCCAAGTATGGACATAGTCAATGTATATTTACCATAGTTCAGCAAGTTTTCTGAGACTATGATGGATAAGAATTGTCACTCGATAACCCCATCGTGACCAATGATGCTTTGTCATATATCAATGAAATCCCACTAGGACTCTATAGCATAGTGGTAGTCCCTGCTCCACTTCTAAATAAGCGATAGAATAATAAGAAATAGGTTGGGAATTTGTTCCTGTTCCAGTTGGCTAACAAAGAACTCCACACGCATACTTACCACCAGTAGAGGCAGACAATACAACAAAAAAGGTTCATAAAATAGTCTGGAATTGCCAACACTGGGGCTTCTTGCAGCCTCTGTTTAATTGATTCAAAGGCCAAAATGCCATCTTGCTTCCAAAAAAGATTACAATGAAGTTGAGCATTTCCCATGTCTTTGATCATGGCTCTCAAAGGTCCTGTTAAACTGGCATAATCTTCAATCCATGCTGACGAATAGCCAACAATTCTCTGCTTCCAAGAGTCCTTCAGTTTGTGGCTTGATTCTTTAGATTGCCTCTTCTTTCAATGATTATTGATCCTTCCAGGGGGGTCTGACCCCTGGTCTGAGGTCCACTTTCACTGGTTGAGCTGACTTCACCAGTCCAATATCAGTACTGTGTTGAAACCACAGACATTCTGGAGCTTTCTCTGGTGCTGATGCTACCAGCTGACACCTCCCACTCGGATTCTCTGGGCATCCCTAAAATCCTAGATCCGGTCCCCTGAAAGGGTTTGCCGGGCCTCTGGATCCGCTTAGTTGACCTCTAATTCCTCCGAATCTGTTGCAATCACGAGCAAAATGGCCAAATTGTCCACAGTTGTAACACCCTTCTGAAAACTGTTGCAAATTTAAATGAAAAATACCTCCTCTTCAAGATTTCCTTGTCCTCTTTCCCTCCAGGGTTGCACTGGATTATACACTGACTGAGGGTAAGAGGCCACTAGAATCACCGATGATGGCTGAAACAGTTGATGTTCACCCTCATTGGGCTGCATTTGTATTGCTGGTTGATCTGACGGAGGCTGGCTCTGCATGACCACAGCTTGCTTCTTTTCCTTCCTCTTACTCTCTCCCAGTTGTATCTGGTTGAGCTTTCTGAGTGTCTCTTGATCTTGTTCTTTTTGGTCACGCTCCTTTTTGCGATACAATTCCACTTGGTGAGCAATGTGATCCATGTATACTCCTTTCTCCATGCTTCCAAAGCCAACTACTTCTGCCAATTTGCTTCTTACTGGCAAAGGTAGTCCCTTCTGTATCTTGGCTCTCAAAATTGATTGTTCCATTTGGTTCAAATCAGGATCATTTCCAGTGACATTCCTCTTCCTTAGACATAATGTCATTTCTGATTTCTGAGATTCTTCCTTTTGAAGCTCTTTTTCTGAGCCCTCAGTTCCTTTAGTTGGTTTGCCGAAGCGGTTTGACTAGTTGAAACAGTAGCTTCATCCAAGTATGACCATACTCATCGATACTTCTTTCAATATCTCTTAAAGTTCTTTGTCTGTCCTCTTCAATTCTTGTGCTGGATGCAGATGGGAGGAACCTTCCTGAAGAAGAACCTTTGCTTTCCCATTCTTCATCACTATCTCCATCCACACTCTCCTCAGAAGTGTCATCTTCTGAGTCTTATTTTTTCTTCATCTTTCCTCCTTTCTTTTCTGCTTTCATTAATATCCTTCTAATTTGGGGGTCATATCCTCCAACAATTTTTGCAGGTCACTTCCGTCTTCATCCTCTCCTTCTTCCAACCTTCTGTTCCTTCTGTCACCTTTAATTTTCAAGCTTGACGTTTTCTTTTTACTTTTAGAACTTGGAATCAATTTTATAGTCGTCTCAGCTTGTCCCACTTCAATTACTATGTCATTGTCATCCTTACTGTGAGTTGCCATCCTGGTTAACCACTGGAAGCTGAGGGTATACTTTTTCAAACTTAAGCTCCTTTTCGTAAGAGGGGGGCTTGTCCACTGAACTGAAGTGTGAGAACAGTACATCAATTGCAGCCATTGGTTTCTGGGTTAGTTTTGTATTCTTCTCAATATCTTCCAGGCTTTTATTCTTCTTGTCCTTAGTTGCTTGCATCAATTTCTGTCCTTCTTTTTCAAAAAGCTGAAGGACATCAAGTT
The DNA here is from genome assembly GCF_007364275.1 of Archocentrus centrarchus. Lineage (NCBI taxonomy): Eukaryota > Metazoa > Chordata > Actinopteri > Cichliformes > Cichlidae > Archocentrus > Archocentrus centrarchus. The sequence goes on along the minus strand of NW_022060287.1, from coordinate 73,984 downwards.
CTGTTTGCCTTTTGTGTTTTCGTCGTTCTCCTTTCTTCCCCTTCTTTTGTTCCGCTTTGTATGTAGACACAAGCACCCGTATGGTTTGAATTACATCTGGATTTAAAGTTCCAAATTGATCAATATGTGGCCATCGTTTATGCCATTTTTCTGATGTCTTTGCAATGAGTAATTTAATTAATGAATTTCTCCCATGAACTACCTCTACTGGGGTAAATGCTTTCAAAACTTTGGTATCATTGTCAGACATTTTAATGAACTCTCAAATTTTCCCCCTTTTTTTTTTCTCTCAATTAACCAGGCTCAGGGAGAGGCAGTCATCTGCTGTGACCGGTTGGGCTGAGGGGAGAGAAAAAAAACATGTTGTGGGAGAGAGCCAGAGACTAATAACTGTTGGATTATAAATGACCATCAAACAGCACTGAGAATCACTCTATGTATTCCCTTCACATGAGCACAGAATGTACTGTATAAATCATATTGTACGTCCTTCACATGAGCACAGAATGAACTGTATAATTCATACTGCAACACACACTAAGTGTGGGAAAGAAACAAGGAGCACTGTGGGTGGGGGTTTCCTTGCTTTTGAGTGACACCAGCTGCACATGTTTAGGTAACCTAATAAAAGTAGCTGGGAGACGTCCCTTTCTCAGAGCATAGACAACTCTGTACTGTGCAGATTTGGGCCTTGCTCTCCCGGCTGGTCAAAAAAGATACTCACGTTTCTTGTGTGTTTTGTTAATAGGTCTCTTCTAAACGGGTCAGAACCCAACAGAACTTGGTCCTTCGAGCCGGATCGAGGGTTGGCCCGCCAGAGGGGAGAAGGCGCTCCTGACAACCACTGCAGAAATCTGTCCGGACAGTTAGAACAAAATCCTGGTGTGTGAATTCGTTGCCTGGTCACTGGAGGTCGAGGAACGCGCCCATCTGGCGGATCACCACTCGATCCCAGAGGAGACTACACACTGAGACTGAGGTAGGAATGCGTAGCCTGATTTTGTGACGCAGGGCGTAGCCAAAATGCAGTGACGCATAAGAAAAGAAAATAGAATGGGAAAAAGTCCCTGATAGAATGCGTAGCCTGATTTTGTGACGTAGGACGTAGCCAAAATGCAGTGACGCATAAGAAAAGGAAATAGAATGGGGAAAAAGTCCCTGATAGACAAGTAACAGACGCATAAAAGTGTGTGTGACAAAGTAAAGTGAGTGATGTGATGTATGAACCTAGAGATGTCCTACCAATACTTACCACCAGAGGGGCAGACCGCCACTAGGGCATACAGGGGTTCTGAATGTAACCATAGCAACAGTAGGATAATAAACAAACGAGTGAACCAGCAAGAAGTTGTCCTCCATGTTCTGTGTGTCGAGTAATAATGTTTACTTATTGACACTATAAGGCAGCAACATAACATAAATTGGCGATGAGTCGTGTATTTCGGAATACTTTTCATCGACTGGCTGTGAAAGTTAAGTCAGCTTTGGGCAAGTTTTTGGACCGAAAGGTCCAGCTAGTGTTACATCTGCGGATACAAGGACATCGAGTGCTTCGAGTTCATCTACAGTGCAAGTAATCCCAGAAAGACGTATGATGGCTGGAATATATGGACATATGGACATTTTTGATGAGTCTGGTGAGCAATGGGCAACGTATATTGAACGTTTTGAGCATTACGTGGTGGCTAATGACATTCATGAGGCTAAGAAAGTTTCAGTACTGTTCAGTGTGATGGGACCTAAAACGTATGGACTGCTTCGTAGCTTAGTAGCCCCCGTGGCACCTGGCACAATGACTTACAAACAGGCTGTGACTGTGCTTAAAGATCACTTCACACCGAAACCGCTTGTTATAGCCGAGAGGTTCAGGTTCCACAAGCGAAATCAGGGGGAAGGTGAAACGGTAGCACAGTATGTAGCAGTGCTCAAGAAGCTATCAGAACACTGTGAGTTCGGGGCTTACCTAGAGGACGTTCTGAGGGACAGATTTGTTTGCGGATTGAAATGCGAAGCTGTGCAGAAACGCCTTCTGACTGAGGAAAACCTCACGTTCAAGAAAGCTGTTGAACATGCAGTGTCAGCAGAGACAGCAGCACGCAACGTACAGCAGTTAAGTAATTCCCTGAAAGTAAACGCAGTGTTTTCGCAAGGTGAAAAATACCGCCGCTGTGGGAAGGGAAATCATAGTGATGATGACTGCTGGTACAAAGACCGCGAATGTCACCAGTGCGGGAGGAAGGGCCACACGAAACGAATGTGCAGGAGTAAATCAAAAAGCAGTCATGAAAGAGAACATAAACACAAAGATATTAAGCCTGAACAGAAAAGCCATGCACACAAACGCAGCGTGAAAGATAGAAAGAAAAAGATCCATCACGTCAAGGCGAATGAAAGTGAAAGTGAAGGAACGAAATCGGATAGTGACAGTGACTTGGGACTGTATGCAGTGTCTCAGAAAGGGAAATATTCACGCATATCAGTAGTGCCAACAGTTAACGGAAAGAAAATGGAGATAGAATTGGATACAGGGGCTGCAGTGTCATTGATTCCTTGGGAACTGTACAAACGAAAGCTGCATAAGTTTCCTCTGCAACCCACTGATATCATACTAAAGACATACACAGGAGAGCCTTTGGCACCAGAAGGAGTCGTTAAAGTGCAAGTGGCATTGAACAAGCAACACACTGTCTTGCCACTGTATGTGGTGAAGGCGGATGCTTCACCATTATTTGGCAGGGAGTGGCTGAGAGCCATTCAACTAAATTGGAGAGACTTAAAGACTGTACATGCAATTGAGTACAGACAGACAGACAGCTTAGAGACAGTGTTAAAGAGACACTCCGCTGTTTTCTCCGATAAGTTAGGCACCATGAGAGGAGTGAAAGCCAGGCTCACTCTAAGACCAAACAGTGTACCCAAATTCTGCCCACCACGCAATGTGCCATATGCTCTTCGACCGCGAGTGGAAGCTGAGCTGACACGCCTCACTGAGCTTGGCGTCATCTCACCTGTGGCGCATAGTGACTGGGCTACGCCAGTGGTGCCCGTGACCAAGAAGGACGGCGCCGTGAGACTCTGCGGGCACTTCAAAGTCACCACCAACCCAGCCCTCTGCATCGACAAGTACCCAATTCCACGTATTGAGGACTTGTTCGCTTCTCTCGCTGGAGGTCAACGCTTCAGTAAGCTGGATCTATCCAATGCATATCTACAGATGGAAGTAGAAGAGAGCTCCAAGAAGTTGCTGACCATCTCAACACAGAAAGGACTGTTCTGCTTCAACCGCTTGCCGTTTGGTGTAGCGTCTTCGCCCGCCTTGTTCCAGAAGGCAATGGGCCAGGTGCTCCTCGGACTGCCACACACTCACTGCTACCTGGACGACATACTGGTCAGTGGTCCTGACAAGCAGACACACCTGAAAATTCTGGATGCAGTACTCAGCAGGCTAGAGGAATACGGCCTGCACCTCAAGCAAGAGAAATGTCTCTTCTTCCAGGAATCCGTGGAATACCTGGGCCACATCATCGATGCTGCTGGGCTCCACACGTCACCGGAGAAGGTACGTGCCATCGTGGAAGCACCAGCACCAGGTGATGTAAGTAAACTTCGATCTTTCCTAGGAATGCTAAACTATTATGGACGCTTTATCCCTGATCTGGCCACTGTGCTAAAGCCGTTGAATGAACTGCTGAACAAAGAAAAGAAATGGCAGTGGACATCAGCCTGTGCATCAGCGTTCCAGAAAGCCAAAGCACTCCTGGTATCACTAGAGGTGCTCACACACTACAACCCTGAGTTGCCTCTCCGTCTCGCTTGCGATGCTTCACCCTATGGGGTCGGAGCTGTTCTCTCGCATGTCATGCCGGATGGCGATGAAAAACCCATCGTCTATGCATCCAGAACTCTCAGCAAAGCAGAACAAAACTACGCTCAGATTGAGAGGGAGGCGTTAGCGATAGTCTTTGGAGTACGCAAGTTCCACCAGTACCTGTATGGCAATACATTCACGCTACTCACTGACCATCGCCCACTTACAACCATCTTCAGTCCAGTGAAAAGCACACCATCCATGGCTGCAGCTCGCATGCAACGCTGGGCGCTCATGCTTTCCGCTCACAATTACACCATTGAGTACCGAAAGGGGGCCCTACATGCCAACGCTGATGGACTGTCAAGGTTACCGCTCCCTCATGCCCCCAGTGAGAAACAAGGTGCAGTGGAGGTGTTCTACACATCACAGTTGGACACATTGCCAGTCAGCAACGCCGAGATCAAGCGTCACACCATGTCGGATTCCACCCTGTCCCGTGTCATGGAAATGGTCACAACTGGTCGTTTTCCAGCTGCAAAGGACGCAGGTGAGCTGTCTCCCTATCTCCAGCGCCGCCATGATCTCACTGTGCAGCACGGATGCCTTATGTGGGGGTTGAGAGTGATTGTGCCACACAAACTGCACCCCCGGGTGCTGACAGAGCTACACTCAGCACACCCAGGTGTAGTATGGATGAAGAGCTTAGCTCGTAGCTACGTTTGGTGGCCCAGCATCGACTCCCAGATCGAGCACCAAGCAAAATCATGCCACTCATGTCAACGAGTGCAGAAAGACCCTGGCCTAGCACCCTTACACCCGTGGATGTGGCCATCCAGTCCTTGGGAATGGATACATGTGGACTTTGCCGGTCCATTTGAAGGGCATATGTACCTGGTCATAGTGGACGCACACTCCAAATGGCCCGAGGTGCACATCATGGATAGCACCACATCCAGCAAAACCATCCAAGTGCTTAGGGGACTTTTTAGTCGCTATGGCATTCCACACAGTCTTGTAAGCGACAACGGCCCTCAGTTCTGCTCTGAAGAATTCAGCACATTTCTGAAAGCCAATGGAGTCAAACACATTCGCTCAGCACCATACCACCCTGCCTCCAATGGCCTGGCAGAGCGATTTGTGCAAACCTTCAAGCACGCTCTGAAATCTTCCAGAGGAACGACACCAGTGCAGCAGCGTCTGGATACGTTCCTCCTGACCTACCGTAACACCCCCCATGCAACAACCAAGGAAAGCCCTGCAATGCTGTTCATCGGACGCAAGCTGCGTTCTCGACTGGATTTCCTGAAACCAAGTATGGCTGGAACAGTGCACCAGTCACAAGATCCTCAACAGCAACGACGCCAGCTACACTCTAAACAGAGACAGTTTGAACTTGGTGAGCCAGTGCTCGTGCGTGATTATAGGAGGGGGGAGGATAAGTGGACGCAAGCTGTGGTGATCGAGAAGACCGGACCAGTGTCCTACAAGGTACATGTGGGAACACAAGGGGTCTGGAAGCGTCATGTGGACCAGATGCTGACTCGGCCCGAGTCAGACCCACCAGAGACTGCAGGGAGTTTTCCTGTGAGTTGTCCGCTGTCACTTCCTCAGACAACCACACCTGACCCAAATACACCTCAACAGAAGGAGGATACAGATACAGTGCCACACACACCACATGCACCACCAAAAACACCCAAAACACTCAAGACACCACAGTCCACAGAAATGACACACACAGAACATTCAGAGACAACAGGGACTGTACGACGATATCCTGTGAGGATCACACGTCCGCTGGTACGTTACAGGGATCAGTAAACTTAACAACCATAAAAAAACAGTTTAACAATGCTGACATTCCAAGATGTAAAAAAAAAAAAAAAGAAAAAAAAAAGTTGAAGAATGTTAAAGAATGTTTGCTCTTGTAGAATGTTGTTAAATGGTTCTGAGTTTTGATATTTGAAGTGATTATAAGCCGTGACATAACTCTCCTATTTTCTGGTAATGTTGTGGAGAAGTAAAGAAAGAAATAATCTCATGTAGTTTAAAAGGGGATATAATGTCTTACGTTTGTTTCCTAAGAAATGTTTTTGTTACTGACAACAAATCTTAGTGGGGAGGAGATATGTGATGTATGAACCTAGAGATGTCCTACCAATACTTACCACCAGAGGGGCAGACCGCCACTAGGGCATACAGGGGTTCTGAATGTAACCATAGCAACAGTAGGATAATAAACAAACGAGTGAACCAGCAAGAAGTTGTCCTCCATGCTCTGTGTGTCGAGTAATAATGTTTACTTATTGACACTATAAGGGAGCAACATAACAAGTGAGAAGGGTGAAGGGAGAACCATAGCAGGGTTCCATTCCCCCATATTTTTATTTTGTCTCTCATTCAAAGACGTACTGGTGATAAAGTGAGAACCTTTAAGGGCGAGTTTCAGCTCGTAAAAACCAACTCTGCTGCATTTTAGAATGCAGTAGAAGGCCGGGTTGGTGTCCTTTCCCACTTATCTCGTGCCAGAGAATTTGAAGAGAGAATGGGCAAAGTTTATGGAGCATTATTCTCCAGGATCAACTAAATAATTGAGAAAATGGCAAAAACGCTATAAATTACAAGTAACAGAATGCGAAAACCTAGTAACCAAGTTACAACAAAAGGCAGCAGTTAAAAAGAACAAAACTGATCAGCTAGATGTAGCCAAGAAGTGGCTCAACCAAGCTAAAGCCCGTCGTATGGACCGAGATAGGAAAAAAGCTGAGCAATGTGCTCCGCTAATTAGACCTGATGAAGAGACAAATATACAGAATAAAACTATGCAATCATTGCCACAGGCAGAGGGTGGAGCCGCTGTAGCAGCGGTCACTCCTAAACCACCCAAATCTCCTGCCAAAGACTCTGGGGGAGAAAAAAGTGATACCTTTTCTCCAGTGTCCCATCACACTAGAGCATGAGGATTGAAGGGTACAAAAGAACCCACGGGACCAGTTTTTACATGCACTCTGTCAGAACACCCAACTGTTAGACCTGCGGGATACCCCTGCTTGAAAGATATAAGCCAAGATGAAATATGGGGAGGGCACACAGAAGGAATCGTGGACCCACCGAGTCCAACACACCAATTTCCTATGATACAAGTCGCTAACCCCAATGTTGGAACCCTAGACAATCCTCAACCCCCTACAATCCTGGTGTATAGACCGTGGACAGATGGGGAAATGCAAGAAGCCGTTAAAGGTTTAACTCCTCATGGCCAAGACATAGAACAGTGGGCGGCGGATGTAAGGGGATTACAAGCCTCATTCAATCTAAATGGAGATGAAATGGTTAAAGTATTCAGAATGTATTTCAAACATGACTGGGGGAGAGTGCGAGGAGATTTTACTGGGAGAGATGGTCAGGGCGCGACCCTGCCACATGACAATGTGGCCCTGACCCAAGCCATAACTGCAATCACAGTCAGAGTCAGGACAGTCCTAGTACCCCCTCCAAATTATGACAAAATCAACCAGTGTAGACAGAAAGAAGGTGAGGATGTGCATGATTTCAGAGGAAGGTTGGAGAAAGTGTTCAAGGCTAACAGTAGGATACCAGAAAGTAATGATCAGAACGGTCCCTATCAACAACAACTTAAGCAAGCTTTAATGGCAGGATTCTCGCCAAAGATATCTGACTTTATCCGAAAACATAACGTCACTCATGCTACTGATACGGTCCCAACAACCATGCAGTGTGCAAGACACGCCCAAGATGTATGTAAAAAGAAAAAATCAAAACCGCCTGGAGGGGCAGGAGCCTTTGCAGCACAGACAGTACCAACCCAAGTTTACTATGTAAATCAAGGGAGAGGGGGAGGAGGACCAAGGGGGCAGGGAGGTCAAAGAGACAAAAGGATGAGCAGGCGGTTTCAGGTCAGGAAGGATGAATGTTACACACGCGGGAGGAAGGGACATTTTGCCCGAGATTGTCCGGAAAATAAAGGTCCCACAAGGCCACCCCCTTATAACCCAAGACATAAAAGAAGTGACTCAGACAGTGAGTTGGCGTGACTAACCGATCAGACGGACTCCCCTACTCTTGATTTAGCTCGAGTGTTTGGCCTGATAGAGAGGAGTGGATTAAAACCTATAATAAACCTACTTGTGAACGGACAAAGCATGGAGTTCCGCTGTGACAGCGGGGCAGACAGGACAGTAATAAAAGATCCCTTCCCTAACAAGCGAAAGTCTACCGAGGCAATTTATGTTAAATCAGCAAACGGACAACTACATGAGACCCCACTGTCACGACCAGTATTCATTTTCCATGAAGAAACAGGGCAAGAAGCAAAGGGAAAAGTAATCCTTAGCACAGAAGGTCCCGTGAAACTACTAGGACGGGACATGATGAGTCAATTAAATGTAGCAGTTGTACCCGTGAAGGACGGGATGACGGCCAAAGTGTTACAAGACACTTTAACAGTACAAGAAAACGAAAAGTCACAATATTGGTGGAGCCTAGATCTCGTAACTCCATTGAGCCAGCAAATTGGACGAGATCTGATAAATCTAGTGCTACCGAAACTTCAGGAGTTACCTGATGTGCTGACACAAAGAGATTTACATTGTACTCTGAAGTTCTCTGAACACCCGGACCCAGATTACGACAAAAAATTCAAGCAGCTTCCTGCTAAAACGGGAGTCACTATGTATCTGGACAGCCTATACATAGTAAAATAGCAGTGGGCAGGGGTAACTCTCAGATTACCACCAGACGCAGCTGCTTTATGGGCATTTAACCCACTTACTCATTTAGCCCACATTTCACTATCCAAGCCAAAGGAAGCAGATTGGGGCGACGTGGGCCCCATGTTAAAAATGGCGGCTAACGCGGGAGACATGGAGTATCAGGGAGGAAACTGGTACTACAATGCAGACCAAAAAGTTTGGAGACATGATCTCACAGGAATATCTAAAATGGTAAATGGCAAACCTGCTAGCCACTCCCAAACAGCTTGAACTTATTTGTCCTTGGACGATGTTCCAGAACTAAAGAACTTACCACCAGAGCTGTGGTCAACGGGCCCCGCCGACGTAGGCCTCATGAAAACTGCAACACTAGTCAAGATATTGCCAAAATCAGATTACAGACCAGCCATTAAACAATATCCGTTAAAACCAGATGCCATAGAAGGAATTAAACCAGTCATTGCTGACATGTTGAAGGCAGGAATATTAATAGAAAAACCTGATGCACAATGTAATACTCCCATTTTTCCAGTAAAGAAAGCAGAAATCGGAAGTGGCGCCTAGTCTAATATCTCAGAGCAGTGAACGCTGCAATACAAAGTCGTACTCCGTGTGTACCAGACCCACACACACTGCTAAATGAGCTACAACCAGATATGTCATGGTTCACAGTTATAGATCTTAGTAATGCATTTTTCTCTATCCCAGTACACCCAGACTCTCAGGACTGGCTTGCATTTACATTTCAAGGGAAAAAATTAACCTATACAAGATTGGCCCAAGGACTCACAGATACAGATGCAGCCACCTAATGTTGCCGCATCCAGCCAGACGTCGGCCAGCTGAAGTCCAGCTCCCAGCTGGCCGACGTCCGGCTGTCGTCGGGCTGGAAGTCCCCCTCCTTCTCCTGGGCGTATCTACTTTCCAGCATGAACACACCCCTTTCCCTCAATTGTAGACTGTCACCAAAAGGTGGCGCCTTCTTAACAAAAACGTTGAGTTCTGTGATTCAAAAAAGTTTTGGTGAAGTATCAAGTTTTGAAAACCTAAAATAGATGCCTAAAATTTTTGTCAGTATGACCTTTCACACATTTCCATTGCGAATCACCAAAAGATTCCTTTGTTTCACTTCATCTTTTAACTAAATAAGTAAATAAATACAGTAGGTTAAAAAAGAAGTGGTGCTGCGCTGAGCCAACCCGGTCTCATGGCAGTTCGTGCAGTAGTCACGAAATTTAATCTATTGATTCGTGCTCATGAACACGAATTCCCTCTTTTTTCGTGTTACTCGGCACGACTTCTAACCTGCCTGAAATGCAGTGGGATAAAGTTCGTGCCTCTGAGCACGGCTTCTAAGCTGCAGTATAGTTTTTTTTTTTTGCCCCTGTCCCCCTTTTTTCCCCCCTTTTCTTTTGAACTGGAAGCTCAGAAGCTGAATTATGCCTTTAATTGCGATCCTTAACCGCCACTTTTCCTTTTGACATGAATTTCTCCTTGTTTCATTTAATGTGGGGTGCTGCTTATGGTTGTAACGATGACATTTGTGGGGCTTTTTAGGTCTAAATTTATATTTACGTGTTTATGTTTAGTGCTATATTCGGTGTCCAATTTTTTCTTTGAGTTCCGTGGTCTGAAGCCGTTTTTCCTCTGTGTTAAATCCATGAACCAACGATGAATAAATAAATGAACTACAGTACCCATCACCCCATCGGCCGTAACCATGGTCACGCGTATTCCCGTTGCTGTCCAGGTAAATTGCATTAGTTCACCCGCTTCGGGTGTTATCAGGTAATTACTGACTTTATTAGCGGTTTTCAGGCCTGTAGATATGGGCCAGCAAGGGCCGTCTGCACCTCGTAGTCAGTCGAGAAGGTAGTTATCGTTCTAACGGAGGATCACTGACAGAGGGATGAAGGACTACAGAAGCCATGCTCGCTGACTTCCGGCGGATGCTGCAGTGTTCAGGTAAGAGGATTTCAATGGACAGCGTTTATATAGTGATATTATTAAGGCAGTGAGTTCAATAAGCACTTGGAATTAGATTAATGTGGTGTAAGAGAGCGCTGATATCCCAACTCTGAGATGCATTTGTAGAGATTATTGTGGGTTTTGCCGTCTTTGAGACGCTAGCTTAAATTTTCTGTGCAAATGTTAGCGGATATCGTAGGAAAGCGTTATCTATTTACACAATGTTATGACAGAAATATGAGCTTCTGGACTTACTAGTTAAGTAAAATGATTATTTTCAGCCACAGATTCCAAATAAATATCCTGATGAGCTTCAGTGCATCCATATTCAATATCTGCGAGTACAGTGCTTCATTTAATCTGCACTGAACTGACCCAGGGTTATCACAATGTAAAATAAAATGATACTGGTCTGAACACAGTTGCTGGATCAGGTGACCCTGAAGCCTCTCTTAGTTATGCTGCTATAGGCCTAGACTGCTGGGGAGGTTCCCGTGATTTGTTTATATTCACTGTAAACAAACCTCATATTAGCAAGTTTCTTATATTCACTATTTAAACAAAGAGCAGTCTGTTTATACTTCAGACTGCTGGCTTCCTTGTGGTTCCTATGATACTTAAGAGTAGAATGGGATGCAGAGCCTTCAGCTCTTCTGTGGAAAGAGCCTTGAGGTGACTGTTGTGATTTGGCGCTATACACATAAAACTGAAAGTCTGGCTGCCTTTAATCCTCTGTGACAAACCTGAGGATCCATGAAACCTGCCAGCACCTGAGAATGAGCTGAAACTTACAGTGTATTACAGTGTATTACTTACAGTGTATTAGCTTCCAGACTCTGGGAATCCTGTCAGTGAGCAGGGACTGATTTACTGTCCTCAGCTTTAAACAAACCCAGTCTCCATCTCAGGTTTTGACTCAGCCTGCTTTGGAATCACTAATCTAGAAGCATCAGGCTACTTACTTTCAACACCATAATTTTGTTACTGATTCATTAATATGTTTTACATTGTTGTTGTTTATCAGTGGAGGGAGCAGATTTGAGAACAGCAATAAGAACCACTAAATCTTTTTTTTTTTTTTTGTGGAAGAGGAGGTTAATCTTTAATACTTCAGGCTATATCAGCTACCAGTTTGTAAACCTGTTTAGTGATGCAGCAACAATCAAACATTTCCGCTTCATACATCATTGTAGTTTGTGTCTTTACTCTTTCAGAACTGAATTGGAAATCCAAAGGTGCTGGAAAGCTTCTTCTCCAACCCTCAAAGCCAAACTTCACCCATGAGAGCTGACAGCATGCAATCATTTTGAGAAGTGACATTCTCATAAATAAAGGTGAGCAATGATACTTAATGTGTACTTTTTGATTATCATGTTTAAAGGTTTGTCATTGCTCACAGTGGCCTTGTATTCATTAGGCATTTCCAGAATAGTATCCAGCAGTTTCTTGTGAGCTGAGCTGAATCATTTTTCTTTTAATACATGTTTAACATTCACTTGAGTATTACTTGTTATACATAACTGTGGCTCTGAAACAAAGGCTCTCCTGAAGGAGAAGAAGAGAACCTTTAGATCAGGAAATAAGGAGGAGCTGAGAGCTGTGCAGAAGGATCTCAGAAGGAAAATCAGGGATGGAAAAAACACCTACAGAAAGAAGATGGAGGACCAGCTACAGCAGAGCAACACCAGTGGAGTTTGAAGAAGCTTGAACTCAAGTTCAGGCCACAAACCAAGCCCTAAGGTTGTAGGAGACTGTTGTAGGAGGTTGGAGGAGTGGGTGAACAACTTGGACCACTAGAACTACCAGCATTTTCACACTACTCCTTTTTCTACCAAGCACCTCCAAATGGCAGTTTACATCTCATTAGGCCACCTTTTGTTATGTACACGGGGCCAGTAGATCGGAATGTGTGTGGGATGGGTGTGGGGGTGGGGATGGGTTACCACTGATGACCCAGGGTTGCCAGGTGTATAAAAAGCCAGGTCACAACACATATTTCACCTTTAATAAGAACATATTTGTAATTGTGATCTCAAATTTGGAAGAGATGTTTTGTGTTCTCCGTGCTTCAGGTTCACAGCAGATGGAAGGAAACTCAAACAGCCACTAATGTAGCCATTGTGCTGACTGTAGACTGAGGGATCTCTTCAAATTGTTGTATTCCTCCTCTTCCTCGTCACCCACTGCTTCAGATCTTGCTGACACCATCAGACTGCAGCAGTTATGTTATTTAGCCATGAAACATGTCGTCACCCTCCCAAAATTATGGTCTACTTTATTTTTTCAGGCTTTTCAGAAAACACAAAAAACTGAACCGAATGTTGAAAATTTAATTTAGACAAAAATAAAATTTTAAAAATGTCTTTGACCATTTTTTTAGGAGGGTGACGATATATAACCTTGTTCAGCCTGTTTAGGAATGCACTGAGATCAATAACCTAATTTCCAACGCAGATCTGGATAAACAGCAAAAACCAACGGGACCCTACACAGCCACAGATGCTGCTCCAGAGCTAGAAGTTCTAAACCATAAACACCAACCTGGGAAACTTGCTAAGTGTGACAGGTCCAACGTAACCCCAGATACAGCCCAGCCACAGGGTGAACCAAATCTTTCAGATAATGACAACAGAGAACCAAACGCACCTCCCTCCTAAACTCACCAGCCTGCACCAACCTGACATTTCTCCTCCCTGAGTTAAATAGATGAATGGAAGTTAAGTGGTTACAAACATAAAAACCACGGGTCCACAGACAGGAGCAGTGAGCTGAAATCAACACAAAGCTACCTGAGAGGCTGTATTGAACTACTATATATAATTTAATCATTTGTCCTGACTGGTTTCACCTCAGATGTTCTTCTTTCTCCTTTTGGTAGATTTCTCCCACCTCTGTTTTGATGCCAAGAAGAAGAAGAAGCTGCTTCAGAGAAGTGTGCTTCATGGTCTCAGTGCACAGGCTGCCAGTCACACTCACACAGCAACATGTGTTTTCACTGCCACAATCAAAACATTGAACAAAATCTATGTATTGTTGTTTGGAAACGTGTCATATTACTGCATGCTAAGGTGTGTTATTAAAGAAAAAAATGAGTTCTATTTTTCTGGTTTGATGATATCCCAAGCTTTTGTTTCAAAACGATTATTTTCCAGTGGACAAAATATTTACTGTTACACATTTATTTCTCATAGGGATTTTTTTTTTCTTCCATATTTCAGTCTCTGGTTCTTGAGAGTCATGGCTCTGTCTGGTCTCTGACAGAGATCCTTAAAAATATTATTGGAAAGTACCTATTAATTTTACTTTCAAACAGCTTTATGTGAATGTTGTCTTTTCATTTATAATTTTTAATATATTGATCACAGTGTAGTGTACCGTAGAGGCATCCAAAAATGATGAGACTGGGCTGCTTGTGTGTGATTTGGAAGGTTTGTGTCTGTCTGTGACTCTGCAGAGGTTAAAGCTGTGATCCAGTCTCAGTCTCTGACTGAAGGTTGCTGAGACTCTGATTAGATACACAATGTGAAGTTCACAATTCTCTAAACAAATAAAATGGTAATGACAAACATGAACATCTGTACTTATTTCAGAGACACGAATGTTTACAAACATAATATTTATTTTAAGGATTGGACTTCATAAAGCGCACTGATGTTAGAGTGTGTGTTCATATTTAAATCATTTTGTAGGCTGAAATTGTAACGGTGGACCTGAGATGGTCCAGAGAAAGTAAACACATGTTAATTGGAGTAATATCAACAACAGACTGAGACAGACAGCTGTGAAATGCGCACACAATGACGTCACCTCATTCACTGCTAGCTACACTGCTAGCTACATCGTATCATTCATGATCATCTGTCTAAACAACGTTTAAAGAAGCCCCCACAGCTCTGCAGCTGTAACTGTTTCAAATCATATATTTTTGCTCGTTTGAACTCTGAGGATGTTTTTTAAACGGTCTTAAAAGGCTTTTGCTATGGTGGTTGTCATGGACGCCTCAGTAGCTTCTTAGGCTAACCTGGCGCGTCCGGTTCCTGCTGCTAGCTGTCTGCCGCAGGAAGGCTGCATCCCATTTCAAGGAGCCGCCGCTCCGCCGTAACTGTGGCTCAAACACCACTTTATCCTTTAAGAAAAGGCCTTTTATAGCCACTGATGACACACACACACTAATGCACGTCACTGTCACAGTGTGACTTCACTAAAACCTCTAAAGTATTGTTTATAAAATGGAAAATGAACCGGGCATTGATCTGATGATGGAGACTGGGGCTCTGCAGCTGACGTTTCACAATCCTGATTGACTCGCTGTACATTCATATAATTAATCAGAGCAGAGTTTAGACTGCACAGTGCGCTGCGCTCACTGTTACTGTGTCAGCTGCTGCCTTCATATATGTTTACTGCTGAGGTTTGATGAAGCAGGTGGAGGAGAGTCAAAGAATGCTTTGTTAGATTCAGCAAAGGTAATATGGATGACATTTAGTCTGAATTACTAACCCTAACCCTAGCTCAGCATACAATGACGACTGCCAGTATTATTAGTTTGAGAAGCAGAGTCATTTTGGTCGCAGTTTTGATTATAAAATAAAAGCGAAAATATAAACAAACAAAAAGCTTAACATTGTGAAGACTTGGAAGAACAATGTGACACTGATGAGAGGATTAGGCTTCCCAGGTCATTCCCAGGCCAAACCAGCTGGTGATCAGAATTATTATATTTATTTTTTTACCCAGTTTCGCTGGCGGTGCAGCGCTCACAGCCTGTCCGAGGTCCCGGGCTGAACTTCAAGCACAGCCCGTCCCTCCAGACAATACTCACCGCTCCACTATAATGACCGCTTTAATCTCATCTTTCTATTGTTTTTAATGGACAGTTCCGCTTACAATTACAGTTCAATGATGTGAGGATCCTTGGTACAGTATACAGCGGACTGTAAATGAATGCGCTTCCACTATTACTGCTCCTCCTGGTGGATAAACAAGACATTACCACCATTTTCCCCAAATGCTGCTTAGGGGCGTTCCCACCAGTGGCCGGAATTCCTACGTCATTAGCGGGGGATCACGTTTAGGCCGAGGTTCGGCCACGAATCGGCCAAGGACCGGCCAAGGTCGCGTCACGGATCGGCCGGAAATTTTCGGTGGCTGCATCTGTAGCCCCACCATTTTTTCCCAGGCTATACAGAATTGTCTCTCCCCTCTTCAACTTCCACCGGACACCCAGATACTCACTTACGTAGATGATTTACTCATAGCAGGCAAAACACAGAATGCCTGTAAAATGGCGTCCTTAAAAACGCTTGAACACCTAGCCATAACCGGAAATAAAGTCAGCCTAAATAAACTACAGTGGGTAAAACAAGAAGTGGTATACCTGGGACATAAGGTCTCCAAATATGGCCGTCAGATCACTGAAGACAGAAAATTAGCAATCCAACAGTTCTCTAAGCCAACTACTAAGAAACAAATTATGTCATTCTTAGGGCTCTGCAACTACAACCGTGCTTGGATCCCTGACTACGCAGAAGTCACCGATCCTTTATTGAAATTGATTTACTCCACGCCCATGGCACTGACTGACACGGTCACGTGGACCATGGAAGCTGAAAATGCTTTCTCTCATATAAAGGTGCTATTACAGTCTGATATTGCTTTGCCACTACCAGATTATTCGAAACCCTTTATACAAACTGCAGACTGTAAAAATGGCTATATGACGTCTGTACTGTTGCAACAATTTGGAGAAAAACTTAGACCTTTAGGGTATTACTCTAAAAGATTAGACGCAGTGTCGCAAGCACTTCCTCCTTGCGTGCAGGCAGTATGTGCTGCTGCCCTAGCGGTACAGGCTACAAGTGAAATAGTTTTGTTTCATTCTTTAACCTTAAAAGTAACTCATGAGGTGTCTGTTTTACTGCTCCAAACTAAAATGGCGTTTCTCTCACCAGCTAGACACCTTTCATGTATAACCATTCTACTATCCCAACCACACATAACTATTGAACGTTGCAATACATCAAACCCAGCTACACTTGTCCCCATAGATTCTGATGGAGCGCCTCATAGTTGTACAGAAGCCACAGAGAAACTACTAAAACCATGACCAGACATACGGGACACCCCTCTGGAAAAAGGGGAAGTGGTTTTTGTTGATGGCTCTAGCTCTAAGAATGAAAACGGCAAGACACAGACAGGATATGCTGTGGTCACAAGGGACATAATAGTAAAAGCTGGCAAATTACCCAGCCATTACTCAGCTCAAGCTGCAGAAATCATAGCGCTCACCGAAGCATGTCAATTGTACAAAGGAAAAGACGTCACAATCTACACTGATAGCCAGTATGCCTTCTCCACCGTTCATTTATTTGCCGCCCAATGGGCCAGACGAGGATTTGTTACCAGCACAAACAAACCGGTTAAACATGCTGAGCTGCTAAAACGACTCCTTATAGCAGTACAAATGCCTAAGGCTTTAGCTATATGTAAGTGCAGCGCACATCAAACGTCTACTGACCCTATAGCAACAGGAAACAACAAGGCAGATTTGGCAGCAAAACAAGCCAGTTACGGCAAGCCCTGACCCACCTACTTCCTATTATTGGTACTGCCCATATCACGTGATGTCCTGACCGACATGCAAGAAGCTGCGCCTACAAAAGAGAAGTTACAGTGGCAAGCATTAGGAGCGCAGTTACAAAATGAAAAAGTATGGTGCCTTAATAATAAACCTATCCTCCCTAAATCATTATTTAAAACAGCTGCTATATTGACACATGGGAATACTCATGTGTCAACAGGAGGGATGATATACCAAATACAGAAACATTTCTATACAAAAGGATTTAATAAATACTCAAAAAACTTTTGTAAAGCCTGTCTAACATGCTGTAAAAATAATGCTCAGGGAAATGTAAGACTTACAAGAGGGAAATTCCCCACACCAGAATATCCCTTCCAAATAATGAATATGGATTTCATAGAACTAACACAGAGCCAAAATTATAGATACTGCCTAGTAATGATAGATCAGCTAACTAAATGGGTGGAAATAATTCCTACAGCAAAAGCAGATGCCCTCGCAGTAGCCAAAGCCATTTGCAAAGTGATCCTTCCTAATCATGGAGTGCCACAGAGAATATGGAGTGACAATGGTCCCCACTTTGTAAATGAAGTGGTAACACTAGTAAGTAAGCTGCTTCTCTGCCATGTGATGTACCGCAGGGCTCAATTCTGGGCCCACTGCTTTTCTCACTGTATTTACTGCCTCTGGGTTCTATCCTCAGAAAACATGGAATCTCATTTCATTGTTATGCTGACGATTGTCAAATTTATTTGCCCTTGAAGAAGAAGGATATCCATTCCATAAAACATCTCCTGGCATGTCTAGGTGATATTAAAGCTTGGTTGGCCTTGAACTTTTTAAATTTTAATGAAAAGAAAACAGAGGTAATGGTGTTTGGACCCAGTGGCTCCTGTGAGTCCTCCTCTGTTGACCTGGGACCCTTGGAGGTATATTTTAAACCCATTATTACTGATCTTGGTTTTAAGGTGGACAGTGATTTTAAATTGGACAGCCAAATCAGAGCTGTGGTTAAGTCCAGTTTTTATCATTTGAAGCAATTGGTATCAGTAAAAGCATTTCTATCTAGGCAGCATTTTGAAACAGTGATCCATGCTTTTATTTTATCTCGACTGGATTACTGTAATTCACTTTATTTTGGAGTCAGTCAGTCGCTACTCTCACGTCTGCAGCTGGTTCAAAATGCTGCTGCACGACTTTTGATGGGAACTCAAAAGAGAGAGCACATGACCTCTGTCCTGGCCTCACTTCACTGGTTGCCTGTACATTTTAGGATTCATTTTAAGATTCTTATGTTTGTTTTTAAATCTTTGCACAATCTTGCCCCGCCTTACCTCTCTGAGCTTCTTCACCCCTACATACCTTGCCGGTCTCTCAGGTCAGCAGACCAGCTGCTCTTGGAGGTACCAAGATCAAGAAGGAAGCTCAGAGGGGACAGGGCTTTCTCTGTTGTTGGTCCTAAGTTATGGAATGACTTGCCTTTGCAGGTTAGAGCGGCCCCTTCACTGTCCACTTTTAAAGTTCGTCTTAAAACCCATCTTTTTTCCTTGGCTTTTAACTCCACCGGGCTCTATTTTTAAACTGTTTTTTTTTTTTTTTTTAACCTGAAAGAGTTATTAAATTGTTATTTATTTGTGTTTTAATGTACAGCACTTTGTGTCAGCTGTGGTTGTTTTAAAGTGCTTTATAAATAAAGATGGTATGGTATGGTATGGTATGTAGGAATTGAACTAAAAAATCACTGTTCATACCACCCACAGAGTGCAGGCCTAGTGGAAAGGACAAATGGAACAATAAAAAACAGACTACGTAAATGCATGATGGAAACTGCTAGAACATGGCCAGAATGCATAGACTTAGTAAAAATGTATATGAGAATCATACCTACAGGGAAGGGAATCACGCCTTTTGAAGCTTTATATGGCCGACCTTTTAGATTACCAATGTTTCAGGAAGAATATGAAGAACGAACTGATAAAGATTTGAGTGATTGGATGAGAAAATTGCTAGATAACAAAGAAGTCTATGAACCTAATAAACTGCCAAGTGAACCCCTCTCTCCACAGGATTCCAGCATTGAAGTAGGAGATTGGATTCTGATAAAAGCGATTAAAAGGAGGAACTGGGCCGCACCAAGGTGGGAGGGCCCATTTCAGGTATTATTAAAAACACCAACAGCAGTAAAAATTGCAGAACGTTCTACGTGGATACATCAAACACATTGCAAGGTGGTTAGCCCATTAGGGGACAACTAAGAGAGTGGAAGACGAGTTACAAAGGGAGGGGTAAAACTCTAGGTTCCTCTGTCTCAACCTCGTGAAGAAAACAGCTGAACTCTCTAAAGAATAGGGAAGATGTACGCCTATATGCTAATGACCTGTTGTGGCACAGCTACAATAGCGGCCACAGCTAAGCCACTAAACCATACCAAATACCCACATGGTTATGCAACTAATGAA
This sequence comes from Archocentrus centrarchus, assembly GCF_007364275.1. Lineage (NCBI taxonomy): Eukaryota > Metazoa > Chordata > Actinopteri > Cichliformes > Cichlidae > Archocentrus > Archocentrus centrarchus. The sequence goes on along the minus strand of NW_022060287.1, from coordinate 54,430 downwards.
TGGTTGCAATTAATGAATTTAACTGCACACATCAACAACAAAACAGGGTGTTATGTGTGTTCCCACATGCCCATGGCCACCCATAATTCGGGGCTCAGGCCTCGAAATACCAGTTACACCAAGGCAGCATGCCTATATGGCCTAGCTGCTCACTCAGGAGCTGTGATATGGAGTAAAGCCAATTACAGCAAACCCCTGAATATCACTTGGGCGCATTCACCCATCTCACAGGTCAAATGCACCCCAGGAGAAGATTTAGTGGCCTGGCCGCAGCTGCCAGTAACACTGCCAGAAATAATAGTTGATGTGTCGCACTGCATGAAAAGTGGGTTTTTCGACAGTTTCTGGCATGTAATATTGACGCGCGCCTTGAGTTTTAGGGCTCTCAGCAGGAGGCTTTGGCCAGAACAGTAAACTGTAGGGAAACTGCCGTGGACTCTCTGTGTCAGTGCTCCCTCAGCTCCCCCCCTCTCCTCAGGTCTAGGGCAGGCTCTCATATGTAAGGGAGGTTTCTGTGAGTCATACAAATGCAAATCAAGTACTCACCAGTGGTCACCAATACTCACCAGTGGTCTACCCCTCCCAAGTTGTAACCAACATATTTTTATTTCTACAGTGAAACATTCAAACAAGACTAATCTCACAAAAAATCATTCTAATTTATAAATTAGTATTATCTAGTTGGAAATATATTTTTGGAAGTTTTCAGCTTTTGTCCCTTTTTCCAATAAGGCTGTGAGCTTCTGTCTGTGAGCTTCTGTCTGTGAGCCTTTGTCATTGAGTTTTTTGTGAACCCTGAACTTTAGTGGACTGAGGGAGATAAACAAAGGCTATAATCTTGATTTTGGTGACACCACAAGCATTATTTCATTGAAAAGCATACTCAGTTTTCAGTCTAATTCACTGTAACAAAAAGTTTGTCACACCATCATCCTCTCCTGTGCAGTGGCTTCCCAGCTAGCATTGAACATTCAGACAACATCCCATGAACACTGACATAAACGTTCAGTGAATGTTCACATGCATTAATGACATTAAAGACTACCAAGGCAGATGGAATACGAAAATGTATAAACTTTTATTTTGCTATACATGGACGTACATAAGAGATATCAGCAAAACCTTCATGAGAAAAATATAAATGTAAAAAGGTAAATAAAAAAAAAATAAGGAAAATTTTAATGCAACAGTCACCTTCTCAGTTGTCCTGCTTAAACAGACAGTGGATGTGTGAACAACACATCTTCCAGCTCATAGGGGGTCATTTTGACTGTTGGGTTTTCTCTGTATTATTGTAGGGTCTTTACCCACAATACAAAGCGCCTTGAGGCGACTGTTTGTTGTGATTTGCTGCTATATAAATAAAATTGAATTCACTTGAAATGAAATGAATTTAATTTCCGTGTGGCAACTTCCTCGCCTGTGACTGGACAATACAGATCACGTGCGGGATCACGCTGAAGGTCTGTAGGACCAATCAGTGCCTTCCTTCTCTTCCGTTCAAACTGAATGGCGGTTTTTGTCTACGCTGCTTTCCCGGTACGACAATGGAGGACGTCGGCTATATTTCAACACCCCAGAAGCTCCCGGTGAAAGCGGGCCTCTCTACCGGCCAGCTTCAACCAGCCCTGCTGCAGACGAGAAGACACTGCTGGCTGCAGTGAGTGGGTTATCGACTCAGTTACTCAAGTTTGTACGAGTGCAACTGAAAGACAACATGGCGTCTATTGTGTAGAGACTCGATGCTCTGGACTCTAAACAAAGCCTCACCTACAGAAGGACTCGAGGAAAAGACGGCAGCACGATTCGAAAACTGTGGTAAGACTTGGTCGTTTCTAGAACAAAAATACTAAGAGTGGAGGAATGGTCACAGTAAGCTGACAGACGTATTGTGATTTGGTTTCTTATTTTTATTTCATCTTTCATCTTCATCAACAAAGCAGCAGTATTCAATGTGTGGAGGAGAGAAGAACTTAAAATGTTTTTACTCTTATTTATTTTCACGTTTTTTTCCACAGACTGTTCGCCTCACAACGCGAGTGGGTTTCTAATGCGTGGACAGTGATATAATTGTGTGTAAGTATCTTTTTTTGCCTGAATATTGTTTATGTATGCACTGTGTGTACACTGTGTTTATTTACAATGTACAAAAATGTTTTTCAGCTTCTTGAAAAACCTACAGATGGTTCGCCGAACTTCCGCTACAGTCAGCCTCACGGTCCGGAAAGAGCGGCAGCCATTAAAAACTCTGCCCGATGACGTGCAAGAAGGAAGCCGGTAAGACGTATTGGATTGTTTTGTTGGTCTGCTGTATTTGTGTAGTTAGCTTGGAAATGCAGTTTTATTTTTGGAAAATATTACTTATTGTGTTTTTTAACTTTATATAAAATATGGCTTCTTCTGAACAACCCAAAATGTCTATAAAAAGCAGTGGCGGCCGTGCATTTCACACCTAGGCCTTCAGTAGTGATCCGCCTGAATCACTCCACCCTCAATAACTATTTTATGGCAATAAAAACATCTTTTTATGCAGAAATGCAGTAGAAAGAGCTGTTGCATCGCAGATTGAGAGCTCATGTAGCCAGAATAAAAGCATTTACCGAAGAAACAAACCCAAGGTGCACAAGTCTGCTTTTACTGCCGCTACAGCTGCGACACATATAAAAATGCATTGAAAACAACCTCCTAAAATTATTATTAAGAGAGAAACATTTTAGTCATCGTGACCCCGAAATGAAAGTTCCTGCTTCCCTCCCCCCCCAAAAAAAGCCAATCTAACAGTCTCTTTAAGATTTCCCTATTATTCTTCACCTATACGTCGTGGAGCTCCGCTTCCCTGCGCACTTGCTCGCTCAGCTGATCCGCTCTGGTGTCCCCGAATGTTTTGCTTGTAAGTGTCCGGCAGTGCTTTGGTGTCTCGTTGCTGCCTCGGTTAGGCAAGTCAAATTTACAAACCCAGTGTGGCTCCAAACACCATGTCGATCAGTGGCAAACAACAAGCACTCCCAGCAATACAATTTGCAGTGTTCCTCGGGGCCTGTGAGGCAGTGGTACCGCTCGTAATTAGTGCACTGAAAGTGGTGGACAAATCCTTTTCCCGGTTGTGACAGGCTTCCTAGCTTCGGAGTTGCCCGACCTTTCTTAATGATGTCCAGCTTTTCTTGAAAAGTCCGTCTTGGCTTTGGCAATAAATCTGCAACCAAATCCATTTCTTCTCCTTCAGCCATTGTGGGTTGACAAAACAGCTATAAAATCAACACAACCATATTTTTGCTTGTGCAGCTGGCTACAGATGCAGTTTGCTAGCTCTGGCTAGTACACTGACTATCCAATCAAAGTGTATGAATATGCTGACGTTACCGTACGCCTGCTAGAGGGCCTCGGTGTTGCCAACTCATAATCTGATTGGTTGATCAAACTGTTTGATCAACCAACCACTGCACTGCATCACCTTTTTAATAAAAAGGTGATGCAGTGCAGGGGAAAATAATTAACATTGAATGTTTATAGTTTTAGCAGCTGTAACATTTTGGGACCTAAAAGATAAAAAGTGTATAATCAGTTTAAAGGTGCCTCAAGGGTTAATGACCAAAATCAATGAAGTACTTTTATCAATGTTACATTTTTTCAAAGTACTTGTTCATTTGTCTTTTATTCACAGGATGCAGGAGTTGGTACTTTGTCACATAACCATTGTTTCTGATGACAAAGATGGGCTGATATTAAAATTTTTTTCCTTTTTTTTTTTTTTTTGCATTCAGGGTCTTATCTGCTATGTGTGCATTCAAAGTCAAGAGACTCAAACTTTCAGTGTAGTTTCCTGATTTTTCACAATATTTCATACAGTTTTATAATGACTTCATGTGTGCTCTGTGTCAACAGCTGCTGGAGGCGAGGGCGAGTGTCCTGGCAGTGAAGGAGGTTTCCTTCCGGGACGGTGTCACCACTGACCTCATGTTGGATGAGGAGGATGGCGTCTCAGAGGGCGTGTCGGGCTGGATTAAGACCCCCAATCTTCCCCAGCCAGGAGAGTGACCTCTGAGCCAAACTGCAAGACAGACTAGAAGCTCACCCTAAATATAACACTGTGCACCATAAGTGTTTGTATGCTGGACCATGCTCTGAGAGAAAGCCACCACCACATGGCCCAGAAGTAGCAAAGCATTATATGTCATAATGTTTTTGTTTTCTTTATATATATAGATTATATGATGTGTGTGTGTGTATGTGCATATTGCTTCATAAATAAAACAAAAAAAAATATTCAAACTTGTGCCTCACAATTTGTTTCTCTTAATTGAATTCCTTTTAGTTGAGGTTATCAGCATGGCATTAATACAACATAACATACAAGGTATATCACAGAAATAATAATTAAAAATAATTTTTATTACTGGGTTATTATTTATTAGGGAGGGGCTTACCCAGGCCTGTCTTTAAAAAGGCCAATGGGGGGACAGATCTACCAACCAATCACATGTGAATACTGAATTGTGATGTCATTTTTATCATCCAATGACTGAGAAGCCACGTAGGTCTCTTGCCGCTGCTTCGGCTTGCAGCGCTGCTATTCATATGTAAAGTGGAGTCGTTAACACCTCGCGCCTGCCGGCTCCCCCCGTACCTCTACCCCCCGCTGCTTCTGGTGGTACGTAAACGACCATATCCGTCTCAGGCGAATGAAAATGCGCATCCCCGTATGCTGACGAAAGCTGCCGTTTACTAGCGGCGCCCGCGTCAGTATAAGGGGACGGATATGCCTCTTTTCGTGCAGTGTCGGTCAGTGTATTCTCGTTGTCCACCAGTAAATGAGAAGCTGTGTTTCCGGTGTAGCAGAAATCACACTTGTACGGCAAATGCTACGCTTACCAATATACATTGTAAATATCAGAACACCAGTTTCCCTTTAGGTAATGGCCGGAATAGCTTATGCGCCAGAGTGGTTCCAGGAAACAAAGGAACTAGGGTATTGGCAGACTGGTACTTCATTTGCGGCCATAAAGCCTATGTATCTTTACCCCCAAACTGGAATGGAATATGTGCTGTTGCATCTCCTCCGCTTAATCAATGCCACTAAGGCCCTGGGAAAGGGAACTGAGACAGAACTCAAAAGCCTTAGGGCGATGGTCATGCAGAACCGGGTGGTGTTAGACTTACTGACTGCATCACAGGGGGGAGTGTGCAAAATAATTGGTGAAACGTGTTGTACTTTCATTCCTTCAGAATATGCAGATGGAGGAGGAATCCACGAGGCCCTGGAAGAATTAAACGCCCTACAAAGCTACGTTGAGAAGAAAACCCATGGCGGACAAGACGCGTGGTTCAGCTGGCTTGTGGCAGGCCCGTGGTGGCACATCCTGTTGAAAGTGCTCACCCCCGTCCTTGTGATACTATTACTGTTCTTTCTCTTTTTCAGCTGTATAATACCCTGCCTGAAGAGAATGATGGCTAAAACCTTTTCGTCAGTCCTGGTGCATTACGCCCTTCTTCAGCAGCAAGATGGACATGACTTGGCCCATGTATAAATGATGGCCACACCGAAAACGCGGTGTCGAGTGGTGATGGCTTGAAATGGTTACTCTCTGACTTAAATAAAAAGTTGCCATATGGGCCTGCCCTTGTAAATATTAGAAAAGTGTTTAATGGTCAACAGGAGGGAAATGTTGGATTATAAATGACCATCAAACAGCACTGAGAATCACTCTATGTATTCCCTTCACATGAGCACAGAATGTACTGTATAAATCATATTGTACGTCCTTCACATGAGCACAGAATGAACTGTATAATTCATACTGCAACACACACTAAATGTGGGAAAGAAACAAGGAGCACTGTGGGTGGGGGTTTCCTTGCTTTTGAGTGACACCAGCTGCACATGTTTAGGTAACCTTCCTAATAAAAGTAGCTGGGAGACGTCCCTTTCTCAGAGCATAGACAACTCTGTACTGTGCAGACTTGGGCCTTGCTCTCCCGGCTGGTCAAAAAAGATACTCACGTTTCTTGTGTGTTTTGTTAATAGGTCTCTTCTAAACGGGTCAGAACCCAACAATAACAATTAATGATTAAATGCAGAGTGGAGTATAAACAAAGTAAATAAGGTGAATGAAAAGAAACAGTGCATTATGGGAACCCCCCAGCAGCCTACGCCTATAGCAGCATAACTAGGGGAGGGTTCAGGGTCACCTGATCCAGCCCTAACTATAAGCTTGATCAAAAAGGAAAGTTTTAAGCCTAATCTTAAAAATAGAGAGGGTGTCTGTCTCCTGAATCCAGTCTGGGAGCTGGTTCCACAGAAGAGGGGCCTGAAAGCTGAAGGCTCTGCCTCCCATTCTACTCTTAAGTATCCTTGGAACCACAAGTAAGCCAGCAGTCTGAGAGCAAAGTGCTCTATTAGGGTGATATGGTACTATATGTCGTGTGGGCGGTGTGGCGAGCAGGGTGGACCCAAATGCAGAACTCCAGAGGCAAAACTGAACTTAAAAGTAGGGATGGGAAGCTCGACACTGAAGTTTCGACACTGTGTCGAGCTTCCGAAGCGCAGGTGTTTTGAAACACTGCTCCGAAACCTGGTTCAAAACACCTACATCACGTGACCGTGGCTAAGTTAGGCTTCGGTGCGTTTCACTCCTGCTGTTTCCAGGCGGCCGAGGTGCTGGGATTCATTAGGCCCGAGCCTCCCGAAGGGATCGGCGAGGAGCCTATTGTATTCGCTCGCGCGAAAAACGAAAAGGGGTCAAAGTCGAGCGCGAAGCGCTCGACTTTGACAACGGACCCTCAAACAAGGTAGGTCAGGTCGAACGCTTCTCGAAAACGTATATATGGGGGTGAATGGAGCAGCCCATAATTGAAATCGTTAGCGTCATCAGCTAGCTTGCGCGATGAAATTGGGTCAATGACGAGCGCAACGCGCTCGTCATTGACCATGGACCTCACGACAACGTGGGTCGTGTCGAGACGTTTCCGAAAACGTATATATGAAGGTGACTGGAATGGCGCATTATTGGAATCGTTGGCGTTCTCCATTATTATTATTAGGCCCGAGCCTCACGAAGTGATCGGCGAGGAGCCTATTGTATTCGCTCGCGCGAAAAACGAAAAAAGGTCAAAGTCGAGCGCTTTGCGCTCGACTTTGACAACGGACCCTCAAACAAGGTAGGTCAGGTCGAACGCTTCTCGAAAACGTATATATGGGGGTGAATGGAGCAGCCCATAATTGAAATCATTAGCGTCATGAGCTAGCTTGCGCGATGAAATTGGGTCAATGACGAGCGCGTTGCGCTCGTCATTGACCATGGACCTCACGACAACGTGGGTCGTGTCGAGACGTTTCCGAAAATGTATATATGAAGGTGACTGGAATGGCGCATTATTGGAATCGTTGGCGTTCTCCATTATTATTATTAGGCCCGAGCCTCACGAAGTGATCGGCGAGGAGCCTATTGTATTCGCTCGCGCGAAAAACGAAAAAGGCTCAAAGTCGAGCGCGAAGCGAAGCGCTCGACTTTGACAATGGACCCTCAAAAAAGGTAGGTCAGGTCGAACGCTTCTCGAAAACGTATATATGGGGGTGAATGGAACAGGCCATAATTGAAATCATTAGCATCATCAGCTAGCTTGCGCGACGAAAGTGGGTCAATGACGAGCGCAACGCGCTCGTCATTGACCATGGACCTCACGACAACGTTGGTCGTGTCGAGACGTTTCCGAAAACGTATATATGAAGGTGACTGGAATGGCGCATTATTGGAATCGTTGGCGTTCTCCATTATTATTATTATTATTATTTTTCTTTTCCGCAAATGATCGCAAATTTGACCCCCTGAACATTTACGAAAACGCACCAATTTTTGCACAAAATTCAGGACCGGTGAAAAATTTTGTTTTTTAATATCGCCATTAAAAAACTCAAAAAACCAGTGCAACTGCGCCCCCTGTCAAAATCAAAATACATTGCGCCTATGGGAGGCCTTGCCATGTAAAGTTAGCCCAAGAGTCATGAAATTCGGATCAAACGGAGATCTTGAGAAACCCAACAAAAAAATATATTACACCAACTCCGGACAACAAACAGGAAGTCGGCCATCTTGAATTGAAGTTTGTGAAGCGCAGAGTCAGCATTTTTGCACACCTCGTACTTGAATCAACTTGTCCTAAGGCGTTTAACCGACTGTAACGAAAATCGCTCAGGATCATCTACACAAGTGGGGCATCAAAAGTTATTCGGGGTTTTATAGAATATTTAACAGTGTTGCCATGGCAACCGCATAAATTTGCCCTTCGTTTTTGTCTCTCGCCGCAATTTTGTTTGTGCATTCGTTCGCACAATCTTTGGCCGATCAGACTCAAAATTTAATAACTTGTTTACTGACCCGGCCTGAACCGACAATTAGGGAATCAAGTTTCTAGGTGCAATAGCGCCCCCTACAGAAGCAAACAAAAGTTTGTATAGAGGTCCACAATTTTAGTTTCACTGAAATGCATGAAAATTTGTGTCAACATTCTTGACGTCATCCTCATCAAAAAAGCCAATCACACCCATGCTCTATTTTCTAACACGTTGCCATGGCGGAGCCCGAAATGCCCCATTTTATTCTAATGGGAACAAGCGAAAAATCCCCCATATTAAAGTTTCTGCTTACTTTGCCCGAAATACATGAAATTTGGTACACAGATTGCTGATGTCAGTCTGATAAAAAAAGTCAATCACACCTATGTCATATTTTGGACGCTGTTCCCATGACGATGCCAAAACTGCCCCATTTTATCCCTATGGGAAAAAATGTGAAATTTCTGCGATGGAAAAATGACCCTTGCTTTCTCAAAAATGCATACAAATGCCTGAAATTTGGTACACGCATTGTCCACATCTCCCTGAACATAAAACCTACAGGTGAAAATACTGTAATGTGTAAGGCGTTGCCATGGCGATGCCCAGAATATGGCATCTTTTTCTTTGATAAAGTCAATACATCCATTGCAGTTTTTCATATGTGGCAGCAAAAAAAACCCCGCTACAATAGGCACGGCTGGAAAAGCTGGGTTCAAATCGGCACCAGCACCTGGGCGGCGGCCGGCGAGGGCCTATTATCGCCGCTTGCGGCTTTAATTTGTTTTGTTTTTTTTTCTTCTGTTTTCCATTTAGAACCTTCTTTTTTTTTTTTTTTAAACCAACACTTCTATTTAATACAAGCAGACACATGCATGTATAAGTCTGTGGACTGTGAAGAACCATAAAGGCGATCCATTTACAAACAGGAGAAACATTTCTTTGGGTGCAAAAGTGGATCAACGAACTCACGCGCTGGGACTGCTGACTGTGAGCACTGAAAATCCTCCATTTGTTTCTGCACACGCTGAAAGACCTCTATTTATTTTCAGAGACATTAGAGGAAGTTCCCAAAGTCTGACCTGCATCCACCCTCTGCTCAGTGTCCTCCTCAGTCATGTTGGTCAGCATGATCAAAAAAGTCAATCACACCTATGTCATATTTTGGACGCTGTTCCCATGACGATGCCAAAACTGCCCCATTTTATCCCTATGGGAAAAAATGTGAAATTTCTGCGATGGAAAAATGACCCTTGCTTTCTCAAAAATGCATACAAATGCCTGAAATTTGGTACACGCATTGTCCACATCTCCCTGAACATAAAACCTACAGGTGAAAAAGATGTAATATGTAAGACGTTGCCATGGCGATGCCCAGAATATGGCATCTTTTTCTTTGAAAAAGTCAATACATCCATTGCAGTTTTTCATATGTGACAGCAAAAAAACCCCGGCTACAATAGGCACGGCTGGAAAAGCTGGGTTAAAATCGGCACCAGCACCTGGGCGGCGGCCGGCGAGGGCCTATTATCGCCGCTTGCGGCTTTAATTAGGCCCGAGCCTCACGAAGTGATCGGCGAGGAGCCTATTGTATTCGCTCGCGCGAAAAATGAAAAAGGGTCAAAGTCGAGCGCGAAGCGCTAGACTTTGACAACGGACCCTCAAACAAGGTAGGTCAAGTCGAACGCTTCTCGAAAACGTATATATGGGGGTGAATGGAGCAGCCCATAATTGAAATCGTTAGCGTCATCAGCTAGCTTGCGCGATGAAATTGGGTCAATGACGAGCGCAACGCGCTCGTCATTGAACATGGACCTCACGACAACGTGGGTCGTGTCGAGACGTTTCCGAAAATGTATATATGAAGGTGACTGGAATGGCGCATTATTGGAATCGTTGGCGTTCTCCATTATTATTAGGGCCCGAGCACGAACTGTGCGAAGGCCCTATTGTAATTGCTTCGTTTATTATTAGGCCCGAGCCTCACGAAGGGATCGGCGAGGAGCCTATAGTATTCGCTCGCGCGAAAAAACGAAAAAGGGTCAAAGTCGAGCGCGAAGCGCTCGACTTTGACAACGGACCCTCAAACAAGGTAGGTCAGGTCGAACGCTTCTCGAAAACGTATATATGGGGGTGAATGGAGCAGCCCATAATTGAAATCGTTAGCGTCATGAGCTAGCTTGCGCGATGAAATTGGGTCAATGACGAGCGCAACGCGCTCGTCATTGACCATGGACCTCACGACAACGTGGGTCGTGTTGAGACGTTTCCGAAAATGTATATATGAAGGTGACTGGAATGGCGCATTATTGGAATCATTGGCGTTCTCCATTATTAGGCCCGAGCCTCACGAAGTGATCGGCGAGGAGCCTATTGTATTCGCTCGCGCGAAAAACGAAAAAAGGTCAAAGTCGAGCGCGAAGCGCTCGACTTTGACAACGGACTTTGACAACGGACCCTCAAACAAGGTAGGTCAGGTCGAACGCTTCTCGAAAACGTATATATGGGGGTGAATGGAGCAGCCCATAATTGAAATCGTTAGCGTCATGAGCTAGCTTGTGCGATGAAATTGGGTCAATGACGAGCGCAACGCGCTCGTCATTGACCATGGACCTCACGACAACGTGGGTCGTGTTGAGACGTTTCCGAAAACGTATATATGAAGGTGACTGGAATGGCGCATTATTGGAATCGTTGGCGTTCTCCATTATTATTATTATTATTATTTTTCTTTTCCGCAAATGATCGCAAATTTGACCCCCTGAACATTTACGAAAACGCACCAATTTTTGCACAAAATTCAGGACCGGTGAAAAATTTTGTTTTTTAATATCGCCATTAAAAAACTCAAAAAACCAGTGCAACTGCGCCCCCTGTCAAAATCAAAATACATTGCGCCTATGGGAGGCCTTGCCATGTAAAGTTAGCCCAAGAGTCATGAAATTCGGATCAAACGGAGATCTTGTGAAACCCAACAAAAAAATATATTACACCAACTCCGGACAACAAACAGGAAGTCGGCCATCTTGAATTGAAGTTTGTGAAGCGCAGAGTCAGCATTTTTGCACACCTCGTACTTGAATTAACTTGTCCTAGGGCATTAAACCGACTGGCACCAAAATCGCTCAGGAACATCTTCACAAGTTGGGCATCAAAAGATGTGCGAGGTTTTATAGAATATTCAACGGTGTTGGCATGGCAACCGCGTGAATTTGGTCTTCGTTTTTGTCTCTCGCCGCAATTTTGTTTGTGCATTCGTTCGCACAATCTTTGGCCGATCAGCCTCAAAATTTAATAACTTGTTTACTGACCCGGCCTGAACCCACAATTAGGGAATCAAGTTTCTAGGTGCAATAGCGCCCCCTACAGAAGCAAACAAAAGTTTGTATGGAGGTCCACAATTTTAGTTTCACTGAAATGCATGACAATTTGTGTCAACATTCTTGACGTCATCCTCATCAAAAAAGCCAATCACACCCATGCTTTATTTTGTAACACGTTGCCATGGCGGAGCCCGAAATGCCCCATTTTATTCTAATGGGAAAAAGCCAAAAATCCCCCATATTAAAGTTTCTGCTTACTTTGCCCGAAATACATGAAATTTGGTATACAGATTGCTGATGTCAGCCTGATCAAAAAGTCAATCACACCTATGTCATATTTTGGACGCTGTTCCCATGACGATGCCAAAACTGCCCCATTTTATCCCTATGGGAAAAAATGTGAAATTTCTGCGATGGAAAAATGACCCTTGCTTTCTCAAAAATGCATACACATGCCTGAAATTTGGTACACGCATTGTCCACATCTCCCTGAACATAAAACCTACAGGTGAAAATACTGTAATGTGTAAGGTGTTGCCATGGCAATGCCCAGAATATGGCATCTTTTTCTTTGAGAAAGTCAATACATCCATTGCAGTTTTTCATATGTGGCAGCAAAAAAAACCCCGCTAAAATAGGCACGGCTGGAAAAGCTGGGTTCAAATCGACACCAGCACCTGGGCGGCGGCCGGCGAGGGCCTATTATCGCCGCTTGCGGCTTTAATTATTATTATTATTATTTTTCTTTTCCTCAATTGATCGCAAATTTGACCCCCTGAACATTTACGAAAACGCACCAATTTTTGCACAAAATTCTGGACCGGTGAAAAATTTTGTTTTTTAATATCGCCATTAAAAAACTCAAAAAACCAGTGCAACTGCGCCCCCTGTCAAAATCAAAATACATTGCGCCTATGGGAGGCCTTGCCATGTAAAGTTAGCCCAAGAGTCATGAAATTCGGATCAAACGGAGATCTTGTGAAACCCAACAAAAAAATATATTACACCAACTCCGGACAACAAACAGGAAGTCGGCCATCTTGAATTGAAGTTTGTGAAGCGCAGAGTCAGCATTTTTGCACACCTCGTACTTGAATTAACTTGTCCTAGGGCATTAAACCGACTGGCACCAAAATCGCTCAGGAACATCTTCACAAGTTGGGCATCAAAAGATGTGCGAGGTTTTATAGAATATTCAACGGTGTTGGCATGGCAACCGCGTGAATTTGGTCTTCGTTTTTGTCTCTCGCCGCAATTTTGTTTGTGCATTCGTTCGCACAATCTTTGGCCGATCAGCCTCAAAATTTAATAACTTGTTTACTGACCCGGCCTGAACCCACAATTAGGGAATCAAGTTTCTAGTTGCAATAGCGCCCCCTACAGAAGCAAACAAAAGTTTGTATGGAGGTCCACAATTTTAGTTTCACTGAAATGCATGAAAATTTGTGTCAACATTCTTGACGTCATCCTCATCAAAAAAGCCAATCACACCCATGCTCTATTTTCTAACACGTTGCCATGGCGGAGCCCGAAATGCCCCATTTTATTCTAATGGGAAAAAGCGAAAAAATCCCCCATACTAAAGTTTTTGCTTACTTTGCCCGAAATACATGAAATTTGGTACACAGATTGCTGATGTCAGCCTGATAAAAAAAGTCAATTACACCTATGTCATATTTTGGACGCTGTTCCCATGACGATGCCAAAACTGCCCCATTTTATCCCTATGGGAAAAAATGTGAAATTTCTGCGATGGAAAAATGACCCTTGCTTTCTCAAAAATGCATACAAATGCCTGAAATTTGGTACACGCATTGTCCACATCTCCCTGAACATAAAACCTACAGTTGAAAATACTGTAATGTGTAAGGCGTTGCCATGGCGATGCCCACAATATGGCATCTTTTTCTTTGATAAAGTCAATACATCCATTGCAGTTTTTCATATGTGGCAGCAAAAAAAACCCCGCTACAATAGGCACGGCTGGAAAAGCTGGGTTCAAATCGGCACCAGCACCTGGGCGGCGGCCGGCGAGGGCCTATTATCGCCGCTTGCGGCTTTAATTATTATTAGTATTTTTCTTTTCCGCAAATGATCGCAAATTTGACCCCCTGAACATTTACGAACACGCACCAATTTTTGCACAAAAGTCAGGACCGGTGAAAAATTTTGTTTTTTAATATCGCCATTAAAAAACTCAAAAAACCAGTCCAACTGCGCCCCCTGTCAAATCAAAATACATTGCGCCTATGGGAGGCCTTGCCATGTAAAGTTAGCCCAAGAGTCATGAAATTCGGATCAAACGGAGATCTTGTGAAACCCAACAAAAAAATATATTACACCAACTCCGGACAACAAACAGGAAGTCGGCCATCTTGAATTGAAGTTTGTGAAGCGCAGAGTCAGCATTTTTGCACACCTCGTACTTGAATTAACTTGTCCTAGGGCATTAAACCGACTGGCACCAAAATCGCTCAGGAACATCTTCACAAGTTGGGCATCAAAAGATGTGCGAGGTTTTATAGAATATTCAACGGTGTTGGCATGGCAACCGCGTGAATTTGTTCTTCGTTTTTGTCTCTCGCCGCAATTTTGTTTGTGCATTCGTTCGCACAATCTTTGGCCGATCAGCCTCAAAATTTAATAACTTGTTTACTGACCCGGCCTGATCCCACAATTAGGGAATCAAGTTTCTAGGTGCAATAGCGCCCCCTACAGAAGCAAACAAAAGTTTGTATGGAGGTCCAGAATTTTAGTTTCACTGAAATGCATGAAAATTTGTGTCAACATTCTTGACGTCATCCTGATCAAAAACGCTAATCACACCCATGCTCTATTTTCTAACACGTTGCCATGGCGGAGCCCGAAATGCCCCATTTTATTCTAATGGGAAAAAGCGAAAAATCCCCCATACTAAAGTTTCTGCTTACTTTGCCCGAAATACATGAAATTTGGTACACAGATTGTTGATGTCAGCCTGATCAAAAAAGTCAATCACACCTATGTCATATTTTGGACGCTGTTCCCATGACGATGCCAAAACTGCCCCATTTTATCCCTATGGGAAAAAATGTGAAATTTCTGCGATGGAAAAATGACCCTTGCTTTCTCAAAAATGCATACAAATGCCTGAAATTTGGTACACGCATTGTCCACATCTCCCTGAACATAAAACCTACAGGTGAAAATACTGTAATGTGTAAGGCGTTGCCATGGCGATGCCCAGAATATGGCATCTTTTTATTTGAAAAAGTCAATACATCCATTGCAGTTTTTCATATGTGACAGCAAAACAACCCCGGCTAAAATAGGCACGGCTGGAAAAGCTGGGTTCAAATCGGCACCAGCACCTGGGCGGCGGCCGGCGAGGGCCTATTATCGCCGCTTGCGGCTTTAATTATTATTATTTTTCTTTTCCGCAAATGATCGCAAATTTGACCCCCTGAACATTTACGAAAACGCACCAATTTTTGCACAAAATTCAGGACCGGTGAAAAATTATGTTTTTTAATATCGCCATTAAAAAACTCAAAAAACCAGTCCAACTGCGCCCCCTGTCAAAATCAAAATACATTGCGCCTATGGGAGGCCTTGCCATGTAAAGTTAGCCCAAGAGTCATGAAATTCGGATCAAACGGAGATCTTGTGAAACCCAACAAAAAAATATATTACACCAACTCCGGACAACAAACAGGAAGTCGGCCATCTTGAATTGAAGTTTGTGAAGCGCAGAGTCAGCATTTTTGCACACCTCGTACTTGAATTAACTTGTCCTAGGGCATTAAACCGACTGCCACCAAAATCGCTCAGGAACATCTTCACAAGTTGGGCATCAAAAGATGTGCGAGGTTTTATAGAATATTCAACGGTGTTGGCATGGCAACCGCGTGAATTTGGTCTTCGTTTTTGTCTCTCGCCGCAATTTTGTTTGTGCATTCGTTCGCACAATCTTTGGCCGATCAGCCTCAAAATTTAATAACTTGTTTACTGAACCGGCCTGATCCCACAATTAGGGAATCAAGTTTCTAGGTGCAATAGCGCCCCCTACAGAAGCAAACAAACGTTTGTATGGAGGTCCAGAATTTTAGTTTCACTGACATGCATGAAAATTTGTGTCAACATTCTTGACGTCATCCTGATCAAAAAAGCCAATCACACCCATGCTCTATTTTCTAACACGTTGCCATGGCGGAGCCCGAAATGCCCCATTTTATTCTAATGGGAAAAAGCGAAAAATCCCCCATACTAAAGTTTCTGCTTAGTTTGCCCGAAATACGTGGAATTTGGTACACAGATTGCTGATGTCAGCCTCATCAAAAAAGTCAATCACACCTATGTCATATTTTGGACGCTGTTCCCATGACGATCACAAAACTGTCCCATTTTATCCCTATGGGAAAAAATGTGAAATTTCTGCCATCGAAAAATGACCATATCTTTCTCAAAAATGCATTTGAAGGCATGAAATTAGCTACACGCATTCTTCACATCACCCTGAACAAAAGACCTACAGGTCAAAATAATGTTATATGTAATGTGTTGCCATGGCGAAGCCCGGAATATAGCATCTTTTTGTTTGAGATAGTCAATCCATCCATTGCTCGTTTTAATGTGCCAGCTAAAGAAAAGGGTTAAAATAGGCACGGCTGGAAAAGCTGGGTTTAAATCAGCACCAGCACTTGGGCGGCGGCCGGCGAGGGCCTATTATCGCTGCTTGCAGCTTTAATTTATAGTTGAAATGTATCAGTAGAATTCAGCTGAGGGGACACAGTGACTTGACTGGACGGGCCTGGACCTCCAAAACCCGTTCATAACGCTGATGCTGCAACCTGCGACCCGCACACTGCACAGCCAGGAGGTTCCTGCTGTAAATAAAATACATTTGTTTTTAAATCAAGAAAACCTATGTACAGGCAAACTATTTCTTAATAATTCTCATGACAAATGAGATTTCGTTTTTCTTTAGCACTTATTTTTGAATGAATAGCAAATAAAGCCGAAGGCTACACCAGCTTCTAGCTTTTTTTAACAGCGTGAAAACCTGATGACACAAACTCCCAGAAAGCTTAAAAGTCAACCAAAAACATCCAAACTTTTATTTATTTATTCCAGCGCTGGCAAGAAACAAAGCTGACTGAGGCCAAAGACAGCTGTGTGGTTACCACAATAAACACAGCATCGTTTCTCAGTATTGAGCTGAAACAGCCTCACGAATGTTAACAGAGTGTTTGTTGAAGCGCTTTGTTCACTGCAGCTCGCCGTCTTAACAGTCTCTTTGTTTCTCCAAAACATGTGCTGATCATAATAATTGATACTCAGGTATAATCAGGAGCTTTGCTTGGACTTGGGCAGGGTGCGTTTGTGTCATTGTTTCATTGAACAGCAGGTGTGGCGATAACAAAATTGTCCAGCAGGTGTCACTGTGCAGATGGGTTTCAGATTGTTTCAAAGCTTCGATACAATTCCGGCACAAATGCTTTGAATGCTTCAGTGTTTCACAAAGCCTCGCTTTGCCCATCACTACTTAAAAGGTGACTTTATTGTAGATAAAGTGAAATAAAACACAGATGAATGGCACTGAAACAAAAACTCAAACTGAATGGATGACAGGACAAAACCACACCTTCATGAGGGAGGACACAACAAAGAACAAAGCAAACACAGGGGCTTAAATACACACAGGAGGTAATGTTGGGAAACAAGAAACAGCTGGGGAACACAGGGCACACGTGAACAGAATCTAACAAATTAAACAGGGGAAGCAAAACTAAACATGGCACACAGGGAGCACTGGACTGTCCAATTAAAACAGGAAGTAAACAAAGACACAAATGAGGAAATGACAGACAAGAGGTCAGTTACTAAACACTGAACACTGATATGTGGAAAGACAAGAAAAGGATACAAAACCCAGACTAAACTCAAAACCATAACAAACTGAAGACCCACATGAAAGACACCAAATAAACATAATCAGAGATATAAAAAAATATAACCAAAAGAACACAATACACTGGGCCACCGGTCCCGGATCATGACAGCATTTAAGGTCTTTGAGATAACATGGGGCCTGATTATTCAAGACCTTGTATGTGAGGAGAAAGATTTTAAATGTTTTGAATGTTTTGGTTTTTGAATGTGCTATCACAGTCCTCTGTCCTACCTACCTTGTTTGGAGCTGAGTTCTTGGTGACGTCATTTAACACAGCTACTCTCTGCAAAAAGGGGGACAAATTTCTTGTACCATCCAGCCAGGCCCACAAAGCCTCTCACCTTCCTCTTAGTGGTGGAAACCAGAAATGCTTTAATGGCATCTATTTTCGCCCTTGTGGCTTCACCCCGCCAAAGCCAGTCACAAAGCCCAGGTATTTCACCTCTCTACAGGCTAATAATAATAATAACCCATTAGACTTACACAGCCGTTTTCAAGGTACTCAATGACACTTTACAATTTCATGCACTATTCCTTCACACCTCAATCATACTTGGTGGTGGTAAGCTATTAATGTGTGACAGAAGTGTGGCTGCCAGTTCACTCCTATGGCCCCTCTGACCACCACCAAACACATTCACTCTTAGGCAATGTGGGTTAAGTGTCTTGCCCAGGGACACAACGACAGAATGTGCTCCGATGGGGACTCAAACCAGCAACCCTCCGTTATGCACCTACCCACTGTTCCACTGCCACCCGCAACAACATAGATGCACACTTGCAGGGATTGTCAGACCAGCAGCCTTGATGTGTTTTAGGACCTCCTGCAGATGAATCAAATGCTATTCCCAGGACTAACTGTACCACACCACATTATTCAGGTATGCTTCTAAAATTCTGACACATCTCACAACACATGATTGATCAATCCTTGAAATGTGGATGGTGCCTCTTGGAGGCCAAATGGCGTAACTTTGAACTGGTACATACCAAATGGTGTCTTGGAGGCTGTGTATTCTCTTGCCTCTGGTGCCAAGGCCAGCTGCCAGTATCCTTTACTCTGGTCCAACAAGGTGATGTACTTTGCCCCATCAACGCTACCCAAAAGATCATCAGTTCTTGGCATTGAGTATGGATCAAAGTTAGAAATGGCATTCAAATACTTGAAATCAATACAAAATTTCAGCGAGCCATCTTTCTTTGGCACCAGAACAATGGGACTGCACCACTCACTACTGGAATCTTTAATTACTCCCAGCTCCAGCATTAACTTAAGTTCTTTCTGCAGCACTGGTACCAACCCCTCTGGAATCCTGTAGCTTTTCTGCCAAACTGGAGCATCCTCCTTGGCCCATATCTTGTGCTGGACCAGAGTTGTAAACCCTGGGGTCTCCCAAAAGAGCCCTGGGTCTAGGAGTGGTTTTAGAACTTCCTGCTGGGGCTGTGACAGATGAAACCGGTCAACTGAACTTGCCTCTTTTATACCACTTGGGAAGAATTTCTCAATCACCTCTTCATCTCTGACTGCCTAGACCAATAACTGCTGCTGTACAGGCTGCTGATTCACTTGAGGATTTCAAGTGCATACTTTCTGCAGTAAATGAACACCCATATTCACAATAACTGTGTAAATACATTACCACAATTTCTGTTGTTTGGTACCTGAACAAATCTATTTCCATTTAATGGACATCCCCCTCAGTGAGAGAGGCAGATGTAAGCGGAAACACAGGAATCAAACCAGGGACGATGCTGTTATGAAGCTAAATCAGTCCCTCTGGTCTCCCTTCTTAACCCCTTAACTGGCAGCAAATAAAATCACCTGAAACAACTACATAACACCCTCTGGTTATTATTGGCTCTGAACCACCCATTTCATAGCCTATTAATCGGCTGCGTCTGGTCCGCGGGCCGAATGAAGTGCATTTATATGGCAGGCTAGACCCGCCCATTTTGACTGACACCTCATTCGGCCAATCATGTTAAGAAATGGGTTTCCCAGAGCCAATAATACTCAGAGGGCGTCACGTAGCTTTGTCAGGTGATTTGGTGCAGCCAGTTACATGATTGGCCGAATGACGTGTCAATAAAAATGGGAGGGTCTAGCCTGCCATATAAAAGGGATTACAAACGGCCCGTCACCGGGCCCTTGCCAGTTAAGGGGTTAAATTTAGGGACCACCACCACAGTCTACACCATCCCAGATCTCCAGAAGCGTGTCATCCAAGACAGCTCTACAACATCCAGAGCCTTCAGGAACTCAGGGCAAATCTCATCCACCCCAGGGACCCTGCCACCAAGGAGTTGTTTAACCACCTCAGATCACCCCCAGGGATGGGTGAGTCATCCCCCTCATTCCCAGACTCTGCTTCCACAACAGAAGGTGTGTCCTTGAAGTATTCCATCCACTCCCCAACTATAGCCTCAGTTGAAGTCAGCAGCGCCTCATCCGTACTATGGACCATGTGAGTAGAGCTCCGCTTTCCTTGCCTGACAACTTGCCACTATAGGTTCAAGGCTGTCCAAATTCTTTTTCCATGGCCTCACCAAACTCTTCTCACACCTGAGTTTTTGTTGGGCAACCACCCAAGCCACATTCTGATTGGCCTGTCAGTAACTGTCAGCTGCCTCCAGAGTCCCACAGGCTAACCAAGCCCAATAGGACTCCTTCTTCACCTTGTATGCAGCAGTCTCAACAATGGAGGCATTAAAGATGGACCATTGCTGTCAAAGTTCTGCTGGAGGTGGGAGTTGAAGATCTTGCAGACTGGGGTCTCTGCCAAGTGTGGCGATGCGGTCAAGGTTTCTCTAAATATAAGCTGTGACAAAGCCACCTGGGGGAAGTTCATCCCCAGGAAATATAGAATAAAGAAATTGATTCAAAATTATCCATTTATTACATCGGAGACTACACAGGTTTGAATAAATATACCAGGGCGAGAGATGGTTCATTGGTTAAAAATACTATTTAAAAATACTATTTAAAAATCTAAACATAAAAACTAGGGGTGGGACTTTAACACATTAGTTTCAATTAATTAATTACGGGGAAATTAACAAATTAAATTTTTTGACGCATTTTAATCGCACCGTGGAACGTTTCTCAGTGCACGAGTTCCAGGCATACAGATTATATCGACACACAATGTCCAAATTCAGGGGCCGCATCCTTCGAAGGGCCCGGCCCACATAGATCGCAACGATTGGAAGTGAGCAGCTAGCCTTCATATCAGCGTCGCCTGCCATCGCCTCTGCGTAGCTCATGTCGCCTAGCAACTGTGAGTGTGAAGCACAGCTGTGTAAAAGCAGCTGGTTAAACGGAGAACGAAGTTTTTCTCCTTTTTTGTGGTTTAATTTTAATTCTTCTATTGAAAATAAGCTGTTAAAACAAGCATAACACATTTCAAGATGAAGGAATACAGCTGAGAGAATGATTAATTTCCAACTATAACAAGTGAGACATTAATGTTGAATAAAACTATCCAGTTATGATGCTTAACTTTTTTTTTTTTTTTTTTTAAGCCTGTCATGTCTGGTAAATCTTGCAAGCAGAACTGTGATCTGAATGCGTTGTTGTGCCAAACATATTTGCTATTTCAAGATGAGCTCTATAGGTTCTCAATAGGCTCTTCTTGTTGATGTTTTAACCCTTTATTTTATTTATCTGAGTTATTTTTCCACATACTATGTAACAGCCAGAGCTGACAGGCTGAAGAAGAGGAAAATAAAGAGAAGAAAAAGGGAGAGAGAAAGGGAGCAAAAAAAAAAAGGGGAAAGAGCACAAGTCTATTAATCAGATAGTTCATCACTTTAACATATAAAAAAATACTATCAATACTTGCAAAAATAAATTTGTGTGTGAAAAACAAAACTAACAAAGCATGTTACGCACACCAACAATTTTGTTGAGTTGTGATTGAGTGGGCGTTTGTGTCTGTGTCATGTTTGTGTCTGTGTCATGGAACGTACTTACCAATGAGGGCAAAACGCTGCAGCTCCACCCATCAGAAGCCAGAGGCAGGTATGGAAAGCCCCCGGAAACCCAGGCCACCAGCAGCCCACCAAGAGCCAGGAAGACCCCCGGCCACTCAGTCCAAAGACAACCGCACACCTACCCCAGCAGACGGGAGAGGGTGGTCTCAGACGGAGCCCCCCCAGTCGAGGAGCGAGGGCTCCAGGGAACCCAAGGCGATGAGAAGCCAGCCCCCCCCCAGCGGCCAGCCCCCTGCACTGGCCGGCGGCAGGGCTCCCGGGCCCACGGCACCCAAGGACCGCCCGACCCTCCACAGAGCCCCCCCCCACGCCGAAGAAGCCAACGCAGCCCCGCACCGCACCCCCACGGGGGGCAGGCCAGCACCCACGCCAGAACATCCAGCCCCACCCAGGAACCCCGAGGCACCCCCATCCCAGGGGGGTAGGGGGGAGGAGGCAACCAGCAAGGAGCGGCCAGGAGGCAAGGCACAAGGCCCAGACCCAGGTCCAGCCATACATACAAACACACCCAGACACCCGTGTACACATTTATACACAGATACTCATACATGCCCATACATACTTACCCACACACAGATATGCCATACATACACATTCACTCACCCACCCATACTCACGGAGACGGTGACAAATACACAAAGACACACATTCATCCATAGCTACCCACCCTCTGAAGGCGGGGCAAGTGGAAACCACCCCAGGGCCAACAGCGCCCCCAGGACGCCACCAGCCCGGTCCCCAAGGAACCCCCCGACCCCTACCCCGGGCGAGACGCAAGAAATCGGGGTGTAAGATGACCCATCCACCCCTCCTCCTCCCCAACTTGTAGGTCTATGTGTTAATGTTTGTGAGTGAATGAGGTGTATAGGGTGCAGTTAAAATTGAGGGGACAGTTATGCCACAAGCGCCAACTGTTGGTCGTCAGTGCTTGCCCACACTGCCCCCCCAAAACCCTCCATGTCTAAAGTGCAAATAAAATTTGGGGACAGACAGTGACGAGGATCCGAGTGGGGCCACCTCAGCGGCCCACCTCATCAACCTCTGAGTAACATGCCTGCCCCAAAGGTCCTATGTGTATCAGGTTGTAAGTGAAGAAGAAGAAAGAGCTTTATTTGTCACATACATATACATGCAGTGAAATTCATTCTCTGCATTTAACCCATCACACACATGGAGTATGTAGTACACACAGCACAGCATGGAGCAGGGGGCAGCCAAAGGGCGCCCGGGGAGCAACCTGGGGGGGTGGGCTTGCTCAGGGACCCACAGTGATGCCAGCCCGAGGATTTGAACCAGGGTCCTCTCAGTGATGAACCCTCTTCTTCTCCCCTAGGCCACCACTCCAGTTGAGTGTGTATGTGTTGTGAGTTATAATGACTAAAGTGCAATTAAAACGGAGAGGCAAGTGGTGGTGCAGCTCTCCACGTGGCTTCTCCATCCTACATCTGTGAGTGATGTGTATTCTGTGTGTGTGTGTGTGTGTGTGTGTTTGTGTATGGGGAGGGGGGGGGGCATATGACCAGGATAAATCCTGGAAGAAGACAGCCAGCTGTCCGCTGGCTCAATAGGCACCCCGACCTCCCACACCCCAGCACAGGGCAGGGGGAGGTGAGCCCGGGGCCGCGGTGACAGCATCCCGGAGCACTGCAGCACCCGAGGTTGGCGCCCTCGCCCCCACTGCAGAGGGCGGCCCGCTCCCCCTAGATGCCCATTCACTCAACAATAGACACAAACAGGCGACAGGACATACTGGCCTGGGCATGGAAATGCAGTGTCCAGTACCCCCCAACCACCCCACCGCGGCCCCATCCCCCACCCCACCCCCCTGCAATGCAGGCACCCCAGGGCCCCAAAAGCGTAGACCGGACATCCCGACGTCAGGCCAACCCACCCCACCCGGCGGCGCGGCCGGGACAGCAGAGGCCCCCCCCGCGCCAGGGGGGGCCCACCGGGAGCCGGCGCGGCCCCAGTGCCGGGGCCCCAGACCCCAGGCCCCAAGCCACACAGGGAAGACCAGCCAACCGACCGAGGGCCGGCACCACCCCCCCAAGCACCCCGCCCACACCCCAGGACCGAAGGCAGCACCATCCAAGCCCCCACCACCATCAACCAGGACAGGCACACAGACATCACCAGAAGGTCGCCCCAGGACTCCAGTCTCAGGAGGCTACCAGCTACCTAGGCCTCCGGAGTCCTCACCCACCCCCCTACAAAGCACATCAGGAGCAGCCCCCGCAGCCCACCACCCCCACTAAGTAATGGAGCTGAGCAGTGGGAACCAAAGAGAGTCAAATTCCTCCAATTTGTTTTTAGAAGAAGCAGACATTCTCTCTAAACTAACATGATCTACTAATAAATTTCTGTACTGAGTAATACATAGTTTATTTTTTGTCTTCCAGTTCATGAGGATCATCTTCTTAGCGATGCACAAGGCAGTAAGAACTATGTGTGATATATTTAACTCCATAATTAATTCACTGACATCACCTAAGATGCATAGTCTGGGGGAAGTTGGGATATGACAGCTAAACCATGTGGATAGATCTTCACAAATCCTCTGCCAAAATCTCTGAACTGGTACACAAGACCACAGAACGTGTAGATGATTATCCTCTGAATTGCTTGTTCAGTGGGTGCATATGTTTGAGTGTGTAAGGCCCATTTGGAACATCCTTTGTCCAGTGTAGTATGTTCTATGGAGAATCTTATATTGTACAAGTTGTATTTGGGGTCTTTTAGTCATTTTGAAGATATTTAAACATATTTCTGTCCATAAATTTTGATCCAGGTTGACAGAAAGATCACGCTCCCATTTTGCAATTGGGAGGGAAACTGAATCATCAGTTTTTATTAATAATTTATATAATTTTGATAACAATTTTGGGGTACAGAGGTTAAGAAATTCTGTTACCCAAGTAGGCATTTCTAGATTCAATTGATTAAGGTTAAATCTTCCCTGTAGGACGGACTTAACTTGTTGATATTCCAGAAATCTACCGTTGCCAATTCTATATTTTGATATAAGTTCTTGGAACGTGATAAAATTTCCATCTTGGATAATATGTTCTAAGTTATTTATACCCTTATCACGCCATAACGGAAAATTCAGCATTTTCTTTTTCTGACAAATATCTGGATTGTTCCAAATGGGTGTTAGTTTACAGGGGATGAGTGAAGACTTAGTTATTTTTAAAAATTCCCACCAGGCTGTCAGAGAGGTATTTATACTAAGGACTTTATAGCAGTTATGATGTTTAATACTGGAACTAATGAAAGGTAAATCTGAGATTTTTATTTTTCCACAAAACGCCTGTTCTAGATCCAGCCATGGGTTGTCTAATGAATTGGATTTGATCCACTTTGAAATATACTGCAATCTACTGCTTAAGAAATAGTAATAAAAGTTTGGTAATTCTAGACCTCCACTGTGTTTTGGCTTTTGTAAAGTTTTTAAGCTTATTCTTGACGGTTTGTTTTTCCATAAAAATTTTGAGATGTTTGAATCTAGTGACTTAAACCAAGGAAGAGTAGTTTTATTAGGGATCAATGAAAATAGATAATTAATTTTTGGTAAAACCATCATTTTAATGGCAGCAACTCTCCCCATGAGTGATATAGGTAAACTGTTCCAACGTGTGAGATCATCCTCTATTGTTTTTAATAAGGGGATATGATTTAATCGTACCAAGTCTGAGAGCCTGGCGGAAAAATTTATGCCTAAATATCTAATATTTCCTGACTTTAGTGGGGTCCTAGAGGTTCTCTGGAAATTACAATTCAGAGGCAAAACTGTTGATTTACTCCAATTGATAGAGTAATCAGATATAGATGAGAACTTATCTATCAGTGTGATAGTCTTCAAAAGAGAGCCTTGTGAATTCCCAAGGAAAAGTAATACATCATCAGCATAAAGGCTAAGTTTATGGTTCATATTTTCAGTTTGAATCCCTTTAATATTTACATTTTGACGGATTGCTGCTGCTAGCGGCTCAATGAAAATTACAAAAAGAGAGGGAGAGAGTGGGCAGCCCTGCCTAGTGCCCCTCTGCAGACTGAAACTTTGTGAAATGAGATCATTTGTCCTAACACGCGCATTCGGAGAGCTGTGTAGTGTTCTGATCCAGTTTATAAAGGATGAACCGAATCCAAATTTTTGCAGAACTGCTAGTAAGAATTTCCAATTTACCCGATCAAATGCCTTCTCTGCATCTAAAGACACGATTGTCGTCTCTAATTTGTTAATAGAACAATAGTCTATTATATTTATCAGTCGACGTGTATTATTGGCTGAGTGCCGACCCTTGATAAAGCCTGTTTGATCTGGATGTACAATAAATGGAGTAATACTTTCTAATCTTTTGGCAAGGGCTTTGCAAATTATTTTAAGATCTACATTAATGAGAGAGATTGGCCTGTAGCTGGATGGGAGTGTGGGGTCTTTGCCTGGTTTAAGAAGCAGGCTAATGTTAGCAGAGTTTAAGGTTGGAGATAAGATGTGGTCATTCTGAATCTGAGTTACCATTCTGAAAAAAATGGGAGCTAGCTCAGACCAAAATTCTTTATAAAACTCGGCTGGAAAACCATCTGGGCCTGGGGCTTTATTATTTGGGAGATGCTGTAGGGCTTCACTAAGTTCAGACAATGAAAGAGGTAAATCCAGAGCTGCAGCCTGGCTGTCATTTAGTTTTGGTAGATTTATATTATTAAGAAATTCTTCAATTTCAGTATCAGATGGGTTAATCTGTGGTGAATATAAGGCTTCATAGAAGTCTTTGAAAGAGTTATTTATTTGTTGTGGGTCATGAGTAATAATACCAGTCGAGTCTTTAATAGAAAAAATAGCTGTTTTTTCTTTATTCAGTTTTAATTGCTTGGCCAGGAATTTTCCAGATTTATTTCCATGCTCAAAGTTTTCCAAACGCAGCCTCTGCAACATAAATTGTGTCCTTTTATCAATTATTTCATTTAGCTCCAGTTTCAGTTTCCTCAGGCTGATAATTGTATGTTCTTGTGGTGAAGCGGCATAGGCAGTTTCTAAAGATTTAATTTTTTGTTCTAATTCTAACACAAGTGCTTTTTCTTTATTTTTCCTATGCGAGCAGTAAGATATTATTTTGCCCCGCATTACTGCCTTTCCTGCTTCCCAAAGAACACATGGTGATATTCCTGGAATATCATTATATTCTTCAAATTATATTCTCTCCTCCGTGAATCGCCACCTTATCGTGGTGGAGGGGTTTGTGTGTCCCAGTGATCCCAGGAGCTATGTTGTCTGGGGGCTTGTCCCCCTGGTAGGGTCTCCCATGGCAAACTGGTCCTGGGTGAGGGTCCAGACAAAGAGCGGTTCAGAAGACCCTTATGAGTGAAAAAACAAGGGAACAGTTTACCCTGCCCGGGATAGGGTTACCGGGGCCCCACCCTGGAGCCAGGCCTGGGGAGGGAGCTCGAGGGAGAGCGTCTGGTGGCCAGGCATTAGCCCGTGGTGCTTGGCCGGGCGCAGCCCGAAGAGGTTACATGGGCCCGCCCTCCTGCAGGCCCACCACCCGCAGGAGGTGTCGTAGGGGTCGGGTGCAGTGTGTGTCGAGCGGTGGCCGAGGGCGGAGGCCCTGGCAGACCGATCCCCGGCTATCGAAACTGGCTATTGGGACATGGAATGTCACCTCTCTGGTGGGGAAGGAGCCTGAGCTAGTGCGTGAGGTTGAGAGATACCAGCTAGATATAGTTGGGCTCACCTCAACGCATGGCCTGGGCTCTGGAACCAGTCTCCTGGAGAAGGGCTGGACTCTGTTCCAGTCTGGAGTTGCCCTCGGTGAGAGGCGGCGAGCTGGGGTGGGTATTCTTGTATCCCCCCGGCTTGCTGCCTGTACGTCGGAGTTTTCACCGGTGGACGAGAGGGTAGTTTCCCTGCGCCTTCGGGCTGGGGAACGGGTCCTGACTGTTGTTTGCGCTTATGCGCCGAATGACAGTTCAGGGTACCCACCGTTTTTGGAGTTGCTGGGTGGGGTGCTGGAGAGTGCTCCATCTGGTGACTCCATAGTCTTGCTGGGAGACTTCAACGCTCACGTGGGCAATGACAGTGAGACCTGGAGGGGCGTGATTGGGAGGAACGGCCTGCCCGATCTGAACCCGAATGGTGTTTTGTTATTGGACTTCTGTGCAAACCACAGTTTGTCCATAACAAACACCGTGTTCGAACACAAGGATGTCCATAAGTGCACATGGCACCAGGACACCCTAGGTCGCAGGGCGATGATCGATTTTGTAATCGTATCATCAGATCTGCGGCCGTATGTTCTGGACACTCGGGTGAAGAGAGGAGCTGAGCTGTCAACTGATCACCACCTGGTGGTGAGTTGGATCAGGTGGCGGGGGAAGATGCTGGACAGACCTGGCACACCTAAACGTATTGTGAGGGTGCGCTGGGAACGCCTGGCAGAAGCCCCAGTCCGGGAGATCTTCAACTCCCACCTCCGGCAGAACTTCGACAGCATTCCGAGGGAGGCTGAGGACATTGAGTCCGAATGGACCATGTTCCACACCTCCATTGTTGAGGCTGCTGCTCAGAGCTGTGGCTGCAAGGTGGTTGGTGCCTGTCGTGGTGGTAACCCCCGAACCAGATGGTGGTCACCGGAGGTGAAGGGAGCCATCAAGCTGAAGAAAGAGTCTTATCGGGCTTGGTTAGCCTGTGGGACTCCGGAGGCAGCTGACAGGTATCGACAGGCCAAGCAGAATGCAGCTCGGGTAGTGGCCAAAGCAAAAACTCGAGTGTGGGAGGAGTTCGGTGAGGCTATGGAAAAAGACTTTCGGACGGCATCGAAGCGATTCTGGCAAACCGTCAGGCGACTCAGGAGGGGAAAGCAGTGCTTCACTCACACTGTTTATAGTGCGGGGGGGGGTGCTGCTGACTTCAACTGAGGCTATAGTCGGACGGTGGAAGGAATACTTCGAGGACCTTCTGAATCCCACTGACACGCCTTCTGTAGTGGAAGCAGAGTCTGGGGATGAGGGGGATGACTTGACCATCACTGGGGGTGAGGTCACTGAGGTAGTTAAACAACTCCTTGGTGGCAGAGCCCCTGGGGTGGACGAGATTCGCCCTGAGTTCCTGAAGGCTCTGGATGTTGTAGGACTGTCTTGGTTGACACGCCTCTGCAACATCGCGTGGAGATCTGGGGCAGTGCCATTGGATTGGCAGACCGGGGTGGTGGTCCCCATCTTTAAGAAGGGAGACCGGAGGGTGTGCTCCAACTTTCGGGGTATCACACTACTCAGCCTCCCCGGTAAGGTCTATGCCAGGGTGCTGGAAAGGAGGGTGCGTCCGTTAGTTGAACCTCGGATTCAGGAGGAACAATGCGGTTTTCGTCCTGGTCGTGGAACGCTGGACCAGCTCTTTATCCTCTCAAGGATATTCGAGTGTGCGTGGGAGTTTGCCCAACCAGTCTACATGTGCTTTGTGGACTTGGAGAAGGCATTCGACCGTGTTCCTCGGGGTGTTCTTTGGGAGGTTCTGCGGGAGTATGGGGTGTCTGGCCCATTGTTGCGGGCCATTCAGTCCTTGTACAACCACAGTGAGAGCTTGGTCCGTATAGCCGGTAATAAGTCGGATTTGTTTCCTGTGGGTGTTGGACTCCGTCAGGGCTGCCCTTTGTCACCGATTCTGTTCATAATTTTTATGGACAGAATTTCTAGGCGTAGCCAGGTGGCGGAAGGCTTCTTCCTTGGTGGCCTCAGAGTCTCATCTCTGCTTTTTGCAGATGATGCGGTTCTGTTGGCTTCATCAGGGGGGGGCCTCCAGCTCGCAGTGGAACGGTTCGCAGCCGAGTGTGAAGCGGCTGGCATGAGAATCAGCACCTCTAAGTCTGAGGCCATGGTCCTCAGCCGGAAAAGGATGGAGTGCCCTCTCCGGCTCAGGAACGAGTTCTTGCCTCAAGTGGAGGAGTTTAAGTATCTCGGGGTCTTGTTCACGAGTGATGGGAGAAGGGAACGGGAGATCGACAGGCGGATCGGGGCTGCTTCTGCAGTGATGCGGACGCTGCACCGGTCCGTCGTGGTGAAGAGGGAGCTTAGCGTAAAAGCGAAGCTCTCGATTTACCGGTCGATCTACGTTCCTACCCTCACCTATGGTCACGAGCTTTGGGTAGTGACCGAAAGAATAAGATCGCGAATACAAGCGGCAGAAATGAGTTTCCTTCGAAGGGTGGCTGGCCTTTCCCTTAGAGATAAGGTGAGGAGTGCGGCCATCCGGGAGGGGCTCAGAGTAGAGCCGCTGCTCCTCCACATCGAAAGGAGCCAGTTGAGGTGGCTCGGGCATCTGATTAGGATGCCTCCTGGCCGCCTCCTGGGTGAGGTGTTCCGGGCATGTCCCACCGGGAAGAGGCCCCGTGGTAGACCCAGGACACGCTGGAGAGATTATGTATCTCGGCTGGCCTGGGAACGCCTTGGGGTCCCTCCGGATGAGCTGGAGGAGGTGGCTGGGGAGAGGGAAGCCTGGGCTTCTCTGCTTAGGCTTCTGCCCCCGCGACCCGGCCCCGGATAAGCGGAAGAAAATGGATGGATGGATGGATCATTATATTCTAAGTATGCTGACCATTCCTTTTTGAAATAATTAATAAAATCTTCTTCTTTAAGTAATGATGTATTAAATCTCCAGTTCCTGATTGGTGGTGTGACTCTTTTCTGTGTCAGAGACATACACAGCAAATTGTGAAGTGTATATTTTACACTTTAAGAGTAAAGTTTACACCGAACTCGGTGATCATTTGGGTCCAAATTCCGAGTGTTGAAAACACACTGGACATTGGAGTTAAATAAATAACACCAGAATAGTGTAAAATTCTTACACTTTCAGAGTATAAATGAACTCTTTTAATGATATCATTCGACTCTTTCCAGACTGACAGAGAATAAAAATAAACTCTGACAGGGTGTCTAATCTATATGATATGGAGTACAATGTACCATGGAAAAGAGAGCCTATTCATCACCAAAACAGAGTGAATTCTAGCTTTATAGATTTGATCTTTGACACTTGTATCACTGCGTACTATAGCTTTAACCCTTCTACTACCACAGGGGTCACGATGACCCTGACCCCTGCGGTAGTAAAAGGGTTAAAATCCAACAACTCCCTCTTTTTCATTTATGCACACCTACAAAGCTACAATTTAACATTAATTAGAAATATTAACTCTTACTTTAAAGATAATTTTACACATGAATGAGCAACCAACAACAGAAAGTCCAAGTAGACTTTATTTTTAAAACAGGTAACTGAAGTGTTAAAAATAGCATTATGTCATCAGAGTTCAAAATATACAGCAACTTGAGGAAAGTAAGTTTGTACTGAACAAGTTTGTGGAAAGAGTTAGTCTAAAACAAGAACAAATTCTCTGTCAATGTCTTCTACAACAGCACATGTACAAGAACCACATACAGATCATTCCTCTCAAAACCATATGTTGTCTGAAGGTCAAAAGGTTGGAAAAACTGCAACTGGTCAACCCTCAGAAGAGAAGCATCAAACTCATTTCCCTTTGCCACATGGTAGGAGTGAAAATGCTCATCAAATCCAAGCGTCTCAAAGTGTTCAACAACAAGAAAATAATTCCCAGCAAAAACAATAATGTCACTTATTTGACTAAATATTGGCATTCCATCTTCAATCTTGGAACACACAATGAGACCAGGGCGATACTCTGTGCCATAACAGGCAACCCAAGACACCACATCCACCTCACAGTTCATGTCAGCATGCAGGTTATCTGCCACCATGTCCCCATTTGTTAACTCATATACTTTCACTGTCTTTACAGGTCCAGAATCAATGCCTCTCAAAGGCAATGACTCCCAGTGGTAAGTTATTGCCATTTGATGTTTTTGGGCTAATGTCTTAGTGATGTTTTTGAAATTTTTTACAGTGTTCTTAAAAAACTTGTGCTTTGCCTCAAATCTGGTTGACCAAAAGTGAAGAATTGGGCCAATTTTTCGTATGATCCTGGGATAATGAATCATGAAGTGGTGTTTGGGTATCAAGTTTTGCTGTGGCTAGAGCTCTTTGAACAGCTGATGATGATCAATAATGAGATGTTTCAAACAAATGGTCATCCCTTCTGTAATGACTGGTGAAAACACAATACTGAGAATTTGAAGAAGCAGCAGCAATAGTCTCCAATAAGCATTGCCTTCTGGCACGACATCTCCAAATATTAGTGGGACATTTCTAATCAAACAAAATGTCTGAAGAGCATTTAGACCTATGGAATTACTCATTTGCTCCAAGTTTATTCTGTTGGGATGATTCTTTCGTTCAAGATATCCATAGTTGTATGAGTATATTCTTTCAATGGCCTCATATTTGGATATGATTTTATTGTCCGAGAGGTACCCAAAAAGTAACTTTAACTCCAATTGCCCGACACCCTCCAGTATGTCATGCATAATGTCAACAGCATAGTTGTCAGAGACATTAAAATACTGCAGATCATTGAGTAAGCAAATTCGCTTCACCCCAAATGATGACGCCACTGTAGGGTCCTCTATATCAAGGCAATGCTGAACATGGAGTTCTTTGTTGCGCAGTATCAAGTCTGGTTCATCATCAGTGAAAAGCTTTTGACAGACATCTTTGTTAGCCACACAAAAACGGCAAAAATAGTTAGCACTGAAAGATTCAACATATCCAAGCAGTGTATGCAAACCTAAATTGTCCCCAGTGACTTGTGCTACTGTTCCATGAACTGGATTTTTGGAAAAAGGGACACCGATTCCTGAGGACTCAAGGATTTTCAGATCATGTACCAGGGGCTCCAGGATTGAGTTGATGCCATACTTTTTAACATCCTGACTGTGAAATAGTGCAACAAGATGGATATTCATGAGAGCAGAATTAATTTTTGGACTCAAGTTTCTAAGAACAAAGTAGATGCTTCCAATTTTATGAATTCCATGTTTAGACCCAAGTGGATTAGCAGTTTCAAACTCGTCAAAGAAAATCTGAATTTGAAGAGCATTTTTGTTGTTGGAGAAGAGGGGATGAGATTTAAAATAACTACCATCACAGAAATCTTTGTACACTCCATGTTGACCTGAAGGCTGAACAAAATGGCTACATATCTCTTTGTTGGAAAAAATAAATTTTAAAGTCTCTAATATGGGAATGTAAACAAACTTGTCTGTTACTGGAACCTGATCATATGTACAGGAGGTTTGATTTCTTCGTGCATCGTACCGTACGCCAAGGGCAATCTCGACAGGTTCGACCACCCCCCATTTTTCCACAAAATGTTTCTTCCATTTTGTCTCTGTGTTAACATCACTGAATGGATTTCCTACACTTCTGAAATAATCCTCGAATTGGACTTTCAAATTCTCATTGTCAGAACATATGTTTAGAACATCATCTTGTATATTTGTTTGAACTTCATCTACAAGTTCCTCTACAGTTTGTACAACAGACTTTATTACAGTGGTTGCCACACCGCAGCCAAGCAGTTTTCCAATCAGAGATGCACACATCTCTTGAGTATTTTGCCTATTTCTTTCACTGCTTTGCAAACTATGTGGTGGCTCTTCAGAAGAACAAGGTGGCTCTTCAGAAGAACACTCAAATGACTGATCTACTGCTAAATTAGGGCGTGTTACCTCAAAATTATCCACAATACAAGCTCTGTGCCTGTTATGAAGATGTTTTCGAAAGCCTGAAAATCTGCAAAATCTCTGACAACAGCCGTCTTGGTCACATAACAGTTTAAATTTCAAACCGGGGTAAAAGCCATGAGAGAACTTAAGATGGCGAACCAAATCTTTGACAGAGCAAAACAAACACTTGCAAACAAAACATTGAAGCATCTTGTTCGATTTGTTAATTTAGTTCACTCCGTTAAGGAGCTTCGCTCTAAGATCCTTCACCCTGGGGCTTTCATGACACAGACCAACATCAATATTGTAAATGGTGGTCTGCACAAATGTCTACATATTGTGCAGGGCCTGATCATAAGAAATGCCAAACACATAGTGTGCTTTGAAAAGTTCATCAAAGGCTGAAATTGAAGACTTAGCCTTGCAGGGAATGAGTTGACGATCCACAACAATGTAGTAGTCATTGATGGTGCGACGCGATGTTCCAACTGCTAAAATGTAGGGCTGCCTCCCCTGGACTGAGCTTGTTGTCTCTTGAAGGTTGCGGCATGACTGAAAGAAAATTTTCAGTGGAACAAAAATAAAAATCAGATAACAGCTTTCCAACTTCACTATAAACACACACTTCACTCAAGGTTGGGGCCACTTACTTTGTGAAACCAGACAACGTGGCTCAGAGCTTCTCGAACAGTGATTTTCACAGCCCTCTTCTTCCCACTAGGAGGTGGAAGCAGAAGGTACACCAACAGCAACAGTGCTGCCATGTCACTGTTCCAGGCAGACTCTACAAGATTTAAATGAAACACTGTCAGATATGCTATTCATAATTGCTCTATAAAAAAAGACATTTGTTGGTTATTTGCAAAAAATGCATCATTCAACTAAGTTGTGATATTTTGTCAATGTAATGGAAAAAGTGATTCCAATAATCTGCACATTTTAAAAAGAAGTATGCCAAAGCTAGGACTAACCTGATGATTCTTCGTTGTCCTCTGGGTTCTCCTGAGCAGACTGAAGGAGAGACTCCAGCATCGGCGTCCTAGTGAGGTTGTTTGCTTCTTTGATGACTTTCTGCCTCAAAGAGGTTTCCCACTTTTCCATTAGTTTTGATGAGATTTCCTCTCCAAACATCATTTGAAAATCCTGCAGCACCTTAAAGAAAAAAAAAACAAAAAAAGAACAAAGAAAAAAATCTACATTAAACTATAAATTACATGGAACATCAATGCAGGAGAAAACAAGACAAGATACACTGAGTTGAGGTGAAAAGATAACGTTCAGCTAGCCACTATTACTGATGTGACCTAAAGGAGGTAAAGTTAAAAGGAACTGCCAAACTTGATTGGCGTGTGCACATGCGTACATGTCAGCATTAAGAAAAGGGAGATGCTTTGCTGGATTTATTAATGTATCAAAGCAGCTGTGAAGAATAAAAAAATTTTAGAGCAAAGCCTTCATCTTAAGATTTTCTGTTCAAAGTGGACTCACCGGGCCTCTTGTATCAAGGAATCTTGGGAACACGCTGAGGAGGGTCTCACACTTCTCAGAATCGTGAATCAGTGCTTGTCTGTACTGAAATGTTTGTTCCATTTTCAAGAAGATCTGCCTTTCATCTGTGGTGTGCCTCAGAAGGGAAATGGCCTCTCTGCACTGGTCACCCTCCAACTGACGCTCCGCAGTCACAGCCCTTGCGAACTGTGGTCCTCTGTTGCTCGATGGATCGCGACTGGTGCTGCTGCCCCTCCTGCTGCCACTGCTGAGTTCGCGCTGCATGTTTTTCAGTTTCCAAGCGATGTAGCCTTCATTACTTTTGGAATCAAAAAAGTGCTCCTGCAGTGAATAACATTATTTGCCAGGAAAAAAAAAAAAAAAGTTTAATCGTTAAATAATCATCACAATATTTCTCTAAAACTTTTTACTCAATGGGAATACTCACATATCCTTTTTCAGAGTAAGGATCTTTCAGACAAGGGAACAGGGTGACAATTCCCAATGCATAACGTGTCCTAACATCCATCGGTGGAGCAGTCCTTAACATGATTTTAATATTAGACTCTGATGAGGATTTCTTTTTTCCATGGCCTGACATTTTTATTTTCATGTGTATCTGAGTATCCTGTCTTTACAAGTGTAACAAAAACAACTTACCCATACTGCTCAATCATTGCTGCTACAACCATGTTGACCAGTTTTTGTCGTAATGGGTCTTTAACCTCCCCTGTTTGTGTGTATTCTTTGAGTATCTTCTCTCCTCCTGGCTTAGCATCCAGGAGTGTTTTGACAAGCTTAAAAGTGTGAAACATCCAAAGTTATTGAAATACAGGTTTATTCAGTCATCCAAATACATTTGTCAACCCACTCACATTTTTTCAGTTTGCAGCTAATATATGCAACTGTGTTAAAATAAGAATGTAAAGTTTAATTTGAAAGGTAAAATAGTGGAGAAATGCAGTATCTGTGTCTCACACAGCTATTAGATTGGCCCCACTCCATTCAGAAACTATTTCCCACATAATTAAACCAAGTAATTTTATATAAATAAAGTGAAAATATCACCTCTTTGGCTTGTAAGGAAATGTCATCACTTGAATATCTTCTTGGGGACATCATCAAGGTGTCATCAATGCATCTTCGTTTAGGGGACATGAACGAAAGATCACTGTCCGATGAACGTGATGACACAGAGAGAGTGTCTGTGCATGAAGACTGCATTGGAGATTCTAAGGAGAAACCAGCAATACAAAGAGATAGTGGACCACCATTACATAATCTGTGCCTACAATGAGAGAATGACTTTGTCTGTGATGTAATTGAAGTACTAAAAACATAAATAAAAACAAAACCTTCTGAACTTTCTATACTTCAGTTTTAGTTGTATGAAATAATATAGGCCTAATGTTGTAGTGCTACTGTTACCCTCAACAGAAGAGGCATCAGTGAGAGTCCAGACAATGTCAGATTTCTTCTCCAGAACGTCACTGAAGACGTCTTCATCCACCCCCGTCCCAGTTTCATCCACAAGATATACATTTGTTTCTTCAGGGATGTCAAACTTCTCTTTGGCTGTAAATGCACATACATTTTTGGAGATTACTAAATTGTTCAAATATAGAATTCTGTCAGTTCTTTATGTATCACTAATATTCCTGCAAATTTACTTCTATGACAAAAGGTGAACAAATATATAAAAATGCAGGCAAAAATATAATGTAGGATTTTAAGCAGGTCAACTTGAATAAACCAAAAAACATTACCTTGTCTCAAAAATGTTGAATATGACGCTCCATTGAGTTTGATGTAGCGTTTCTTTCCTGCATATTGGACTTTAAAGAGCATTGTCACAGATATCTGAGAAAAAAATATAAGTTCAACATTACTTAAACGGTGACCTGGTCATGTTAACAGTGTCACCACCATACAAGCAGAGCAAAACTGTTATGGGTTTTAACAGTCACTGGTTCATAGAGTGTAAAGGCAGACCCTTGTGGTCATGCCTAATCTAACTAAGAAAAAAAATAAAATTGAGGCAGGGGAGCAGCTATGCCATGTTTGCCCATCCCCAATGAAGGCTGAGAGATAGCTTCCATTAAGTGTTGTTTTTTTGTTTGTTTTTTTCTTGCTGCGTTTAAAATTTTTAAGTTTTATATAGTTTGTGTGTAGCATTAGCCATTCAGCGCCGAATGATATGCTGCTTGGCTACCATGCTGGAGACTAGGTGTGTTTATAGAGTCTGTGGTTATAGCAACCTGTTCTGGTGGCTACAGCTGCAATAAAGAAAAAAAAATAACAGCTGACCTTCTCAGCACAGCCAGCACAACAGCGATGATCCACTCGTGTTAAAGGGGCGGTTTTTTTTTGTTTTTTTTTCAAATAATGGAAATCCGTCACAGCGACAGAGAGTATGGAATGCTCTGCTTACACAGTGATACTCGAGCTGCAGAATTAAAATGAAATGCAGTAATAGCGATAATAGCGTTTCGTCATTAAATTCAGTGACAGCAGAGTTCCGAAAGTGAAGCGTGAAATCCTCAGCCCAGTGCAAGGGCATCTCAGCAAGGCGCCTGGCGATCAACCGCTAGCTAGAACAGTGCAACAGGGTTGGGTCAAAATGGCGTAGCAAGTTTTTCAAAATTGCGGAAGAACTAGGGTGTGGATGGGATAGTGGCTTTCATTGCATTATATCGGCTATGACTGGTACTCTTTAGGCATCCTAAGTTACGCTACAAGACAAGAAGCCACTAAAGGTGGAAATGCTAATCAGCAGCAGGTGCTAGATCTCGAGAGCAACCGGTGAAGGAGCAGGACAGAAGGGCAAACACAGCGAACAGAACATGGAGGGAACAGAAAGTACAGTTTTTGAGAAAATCAGTGGGAATAATGACATGTCTGTCTCCTTAGTTTAAAAAAAAAAAATTTTCAACTAGCACCGATAAATTGTACATCTGCCTTGAGTTGACATTTAGCACGTCTTGCGATACATTTAATTGTCAGCTGATGCCACTAACATTTGGTGAAAATTAAATGTACATACATAACTGTCAATGTACTTACCTGTATTTTCTGTTGTCTGAAAAGGCATTATATCCAAACTAGTTAATCCCGCCGAAAAATAACCGCCGTCTGCTTGTTTGGTGCATGCGCATTCAGAGTACGTCGCAACAGATACGCACCCGACGTGCACACGCACGGTACGTAAAATGCGAACCGTGAAGACTCAATCACAAATACACACCGTGAGAGTTAGTGAGTTTAATATAAACTCTTCACTAACACTGCAGAAATACCTGACACCAATAGGAGACACTGTTGCAACACTGGAAGTGTATCTAATTACTAATGACCTCCACAGTGTAAAAAAAACAACTCTACATACTCGAACTCTGGAAAAGTAACACTTTTGAATTTGCTGTGTAGACACCGGTGCATGATCGCTAATAGTGATAGGGTGAATCTGAGTGTCTGTGATATCCATCATTATGGAGCTGCTAACTAAAAAGTAATCTAATGTAAGTAATGATGCTTAACTTTAATTTCAGGAGTTTGCTTATGACAGGAGCACTTCCACCCTTCATTGGTCTGTGTAGTAGACTGGTGGGAAAATAAACAAAATTTTGAAGTTTAAGCTTATGTATATTGATTCATTCATCAACCAAACTTAAATTAATATTTATCATGTTAAATATTAAAATGTGATTAAAATGCGATTAATTTCGATTAATTAATTACAAAGCTCCTAATTAATTCGATTAATTTTTTTAATCAAGTCCCACCCCTAATAAAAACATAAGGTCTCTGGGCTGTGGCACTAATTGTGCACCAGTTGAGAAACCAAAAATGATTAAAAAAAACAAAAATAAGAGCCTTAAGGCTGGGTGATATAAAGAGACTCTATTCTAGTCTACTCCAAGAAAGGAAACCCAGGGAGATATTACATTCTACTTTACCCTTTTAAGGATGAATTATTGAGACATCATTTTTACGTCTCAAAAGGGGGATTATTAGGGCCCGAGCACGAACTGTGCGAAGGCCCTATTGTTTTTCCTCTGTTTATTAGGGCCCGAGCACGAACTGTGCGAAGGCCCTATTGTAATTGCTTCGTTTATTATTATTTTTTTTTTTTTTTTTTTTTTTTTTTTTATTAGGGCCCGAGCACGAACTGTGCGAAGGCCCTATTGTAATTGCTTCGTTTATTATTAGGGCCCGAGCACGAACTGTGCGAAGGCCCTATTGTAATTGCTTCGTTTATTATTAGGGCCCGAGCACGAACTGTGCGAAGGCCCTATTGTAATTGCTTCGTTTATTAGGGCCCGAGCACGAACTGTGCGAAGGCCCTATTGTAATTGCTTCGTTTATTATTATTATTATTATTTTTTTTTTTTTTTTTTTTTTTTTTATTATTCAGGCAAATGAATTGGCTTTTTGGGGGCTTTATCATATTCAAAAACTCATGAAACTTGGCACATGCGTCACACCTGGTGAAAATTTAAGTATTTTAATGGGCTCGGGCAAGGGCGCGCCCAAATGGCTCGCTAGCGCCCCCTAAACTGGAGCCCCACCGCTGTGTTTCACGTACATGAATGAAACTTCATACACATGTATATCATGTCCAGGCGCACAAAAAATCCTCTGGGAGCCATGCCCTAAACCCAACAGGAAGTCCGCCATTTTGAATTAATTATGCAAATTTGCCGATTTGCAGCCCTCACACTTTTTCTAATAACTCAGAGGTTTTAGATGTTATCATCTTCATATTTGGTTTGTCTAACCTACACCCCCAGGGGAATCTAAATCTCGAAAATGGTGAGTTTTTGCCAAGGGGGAGGGGTCCTTATGCCCCTTTGAACTTTGATCATTCGCCATGAAATTTTGATTGCCTCTCATTCATACCTACATGATCCAATGTGCATCAAACTTCTCCAGTAGGATGAGGGTGCCCCCCTGAACACATACATATGACAATATTTAATATCAGTCGCAGCGCCACCTAGTGGGAACAGGAAATGTCATATTTTACACTTGGAGGTCCAGCTCCAAGGTGGTTTAGCAGAACCATCTCAAATTTCACCTGGAAAGCCTTAAGAAGTTGGACTTACTGTGTTTTCAAAACTGTGAGTTTTTGACAAAAGGGCGTGACCCTTATGGGACGGCAAAGTTCGATGATTCGCCATGAACACAAAAATGGCTGTAACTCAAACCCAACTTGCCCAATCTGGCTCAAACTTCAGTGGTGTGATAAGCACCCTGTCCTGAACACACTCATATGCAAAAAGTCCATAAACGGTAGAGCGCCGCCTAGTGGCAGCTCGGAATATCTTAAAATAGCAAGTTTTTTGAGTAGCCCCGGAGCTACGTTTTATCTACATGTATGAAAATGTACAGGCTCATGTAACATCCTAAGACGTACAAAAAAGTCTCTTGGACCCATACCCCAAACCCTACAGGAAGTCGGCCATCTTCAATTGAAGGTGTCAATTTTTGCGATTTCCACGCCTGCTATTTGAACGAACTCGTCCTAGGGCATTTCACCCACTGACACCAAATTGGCTCCAGATCATCTACATAAGTAGCCCATCAAATATTGTGGAAATCTTTAAAAAATATTAAACGGCCTTGTCACACCAGGCCATTAAATTTGGCCTTTGTTTTTCTCCCTCACCACCAAAATTGTTTGTGCACTTGTTCGCACATGCTTTGTCTGATCAGGCTGAAAATTTAATCACTCATGTACACACCCAGGCTGAATCCATAACTACAGATTCAAGACTGTAGGCGCAATAGCGCCCCCTACAGAAGCAAATGAAAATTTGTATGACCGTCCACAGAATTAGTTTTGCTCTGAAATACATGAAATATCTTTCACCATTCCTTACAAAATCCTCATCTATTTGATAAGCCTCCTGCCCTGAACACATTGATATGCATAAAGTCCATAAACGTTAGAGCGCCCCCTACTGGCAGCTTGAAATATCATAATATACCATGTTTTTTAGCTAGCCCCTGAGTTACATTTTATCTACAGCTCTGAAATTCTGCACACTCATGTAACATCCTAAGACGTACAAAAAAGTCTCTTGGAGCCATACTCCAAACCCTACAGGAAGTCCAGCATCTTCAATTGAAAGTGTCAATTTTTGTCAATTTTTGCCATTTTCAGGCCTGCTATTTGAATGAACTCCTCCTAGGGCATTTCAGCCAGTGAGACCAAATTGGCTCCAGATCATCTAGACAAACAGCCCATCAAATATTGTGGAAATCTTGACAAAATATTAAATGGTGTTGTCACACCAGGCCATTGAAGTTGGCTTTCATTTTTCTCAATGGCGACCAAAATTGTTTGGGCACGTGTTCGTACATGCTTTGCCCGATCTGCCTGAAAATGTAATCACTCATGTACACAGCCACTCTGAACCCATAACTATGGATTCAAGGCTATACGTAGCTGCAAGAGCGCCCCCTACAGAAGCAAATGAAATTTTGTATAGCATCCACAAACTTAGTTTCTCGGAAATGTATGAAAATGTGTTTCAACATTCTTGACATCATCCTGATCAAAACAGTCTATCAGACCCATGCCCTATTTTGCATGCTGGAGCCGTGACCCCACCCCCAAATATTCCATTGCGTCTATGCCGAGAGCAAAAGATATCTTTTCCTATAAAAGAATTCAACTTTCTTCACACCTTCTGTACACCATCACGATCAAAAGACCTCCGAGTGCGGCACGGGTCGACGAGCGCCACGGGTCGACGCGCAGGGAGTGCGAGGGCCCGATATCACCGCTTGCGGTTTTAATTATTATTATTATTATTATTTTTTTAGGGCCCGAGCACGAACTGTGCGAAGGCCCTATTGTAATTGCTTCGTTTATTATTAGGGCCCGAGCACGAACTGTGCGAAGGCCCTATTGTAATTGCTTCGTTTATTAGGGCCCGAGCACGAACTGTGCGAAGGCCCTATTGTAATTGCTTCGTTTATTATTATTATTTTTATTATTATTAGGGC
Organism: Archocentrus centrarchus; assembly: GCF_007364275.1. Taxonomy (NCBI): domain Eukaryota; kingdom Metazoa; phylum Chordata; class Actinopteri; order Cichliformes; family Cichlidae; genus Archocentrus; species Archocentrus centrarchus. Next base: position 12,714 of record NW_022060287.1, on the reverse strand, counting down.
CCGAGCACGAACTGTGCGAAGGCCCTATTGTAATTGCTTCGTTTATTATTATTTTTTTTATTTTTATTATTATTATTATTCAGGCAAATGAATTGGCTTTTTGGGGGCTTTATCATATTCAAAAACTCATGAAACTTTGCACATGCGTCACACCTGGTGAAAATTTAAGTATTTTAATGGCCTGGGGCAAGGGCGCGCCCAAATGGCTCGCTAGCGCCCCCTAAACTGGAGCCCCACCGCTGTGTTTCACGTACATGAATGAAACTTCATACACATGTATATCATGTCCAGGCGCACAAAAAATCCTCTTGGAGCCATGCCCTAAACCCAACAGGAAGTCCGCCATTTTGAATTAATTATGCAAATTTGGCGATTTGCAGCCCTCACACTTTTTCTAATAACTCAGAGGTTTTAGACGTTATCATCTTCATATTTGGTTTGTCTAACCTACACCCCCAGGGGAATCTAAATCTCGAAAATGGTGAGTTTTTGCCAAGGGGGAGGGGTCCTTATGCCCCTTTGAACTTTGATCATTCGCCATGAAATTTTGATTGCCTCTCATTCATACCTACATGATCCAATGTGCATCAAACTTCTCCAGTAGGATGAGGGTGCCCCCCTGAACACATACATATGACAATATTTAATATCAGTCGCAGCGCCACCTAGTGGGAACAGGAAATGTCATATTTTACACTTGGAGGTCCAGCTCCAAGGTGGTTTAGCAGAACCATCTCAAATTTCACCTGGAAAGCCTTAAGAAGTTGGACTTACTGTGTTTTCAAAACTGTGAGTTTTTGACAAAAGGGCGTGACCCTTATGGGACGGCCAAGTTCGATGATTCGCCATGAACACAAAAATGGCTGTAACTCAAAGCCAACTTGCCCAATCTGGCTCAAACTTCAGTGGTGTGATAAGCATGCTGCCCTGAACACACTCATATGCATAAAGTCCATAAACGTTAGAGCGCCGCCTAGTGGCAGCTCGGAATATCTTAAAATAGCAAGTTTTTTGAGTAGCCCCGGAGCTACGTTTTATCTACATGTATGAAAATGTACATGCTCATGTAACATACTAAGACGTACAAAAAAGTCTCTTGGACCCATACCCCAAACCCTACAGGAAGTCGGCCATCTTCAATTGAAGGTGGCAATTTTTGCGATTTCCACGCCTGCTATTTGAACGAACTTGTCCTAGGGCATTTCACCCAGTGACACCAAATTGGCTCCAGATCATCTACACAAGTAGCCCATCAAAAGTTATTCATGGTTTTGTAGAATATTGAACGGTGTTTCCATGGCAACCCTCTGAATTTGGACTTTTTTCAATTTCAAATTCACTGAGATTCTACACATCAGCCCCTGGGCTGTGCTTTCTCTGTGTATCTGAAAATGTGCCTGCTGATGTAAGATGCTAACATCTACAAAAAAGTCTCTTGGACCGATAGCCGAAACCCAACAGGAAGTCAGCCACGTTCACTTTAAAGTTTCATTTTTGCAGCATTTTTCGCCTTTTTCAGGCCTTTTTGCCTCAACTCCTCCTAGGGCATTTGACCCAGTGAGACCAAAATGGCTCCACATCATCCACACAAGTAGCCCATCAAAAGATATTCATGGTTTTGTAGAATATTGAACGGTGTTACCGTAGCAACCCTCTGAATTTGGACTTTTTTTCCATTTCAGGCCCAGATAGGTTCTAAACATCAGCCCCAGGGCAGTGCTTGGTCTGTGTACCTGAAATCGTGCATGCTGAAGTAACATCCTAAGACGTACAAAAAAGTCTCTTGGACACATACTCAAAACTCAACAGAAAGTCCAGCATTTTAAAGTTAATGTGTCATTCAAGCAGAATTTCTCGCCTTTTTCGGGCCTGCTATTTGAATCATCTTCTACTTAAGGATTTCTGGCAGTCACACCAAAATGGCTCCAGATCATCTACACAAGTAGCCCATCAAAAGATATTCATGGTTTTGTAGAATATTGAACGGTGTTGCCATGGCAACCCTCTGAATTTGGACTTTTTTCCATTTCAGGCCCAGATAGGTTCTAAACATCAGCCCCAGGGCAGTGCTTGGTCTGTGTACCTGAAATCGTGCATGCTGAAGTAACATCCTAAGACGTACAAAAAACTCTCTTGGACCGATAGCCGAAATCCAACAGGAAGCCTGACATGTTCTAATTAAGGTGTCATTTTTGCAGCATTTTTCACATTTTTCAGGCCTGCTATTTGAATCATCTTCTACTACAGCTTTTCATCCAGTCTCACCAAAATGGCTCCAGATCATCTACACAAGTAGCCCATCAAAAGATATTCATGGTTTTGTAGAATATTGAACGGTGTTGCCGTAGCAACCCTCTAAATGTGGGATTTTACTCATATACCACAGTGCACCAAATTGTTACATCTCTGACATACATTGTCCGATGTGCCTCAAACTTCACAGGCTTAATGGGAGGGTAAGGGAGACCGGACACACCCCTCTATCAGCTTTGTTTCACACTCATAACGCCACCTAGTGGCAACAGGAAATCAGTAGGACACTGATACTCATCATCCTATGGTCATTACAGTTTCATTGATGGCTGCAGGCATTACATAGAGCATTGTGACATATTACTTAGTGGGCACTCACCGACGCCACCTAGTGGAAGCGGGAGACGATCGACGCGAAGTACGGCTAGCCTGCTGAGCTGTCAGCAGCCGGGTGAGCCAGCTACTCTCTCGTCTGCGAGAACCTCCGAGCGCGGTTCGGCTGGAGCGTGCCACGGGTCGACGCGCGGCTTGGCTGGAGCGCGCCAGGGGTCGACGCGCGCCGGGTGCGAGGGCCCGCTCATCGCCGCTTGCGGCTTTAATTATTTTTATTATTATTCAGGCAAATGAATTGGCTTTTTGGGGGCTTTATCATATTCAAAAACTCATGAAACTTTGCACATGCATCACACCTGGTGAAAATTTAAGTATTTTAATGGGCTCGGGCAAGGGCGCGCCCAAATGGCTCGCTAGCGCCCCCTAAACTGGAGCCCCACCGCTGTGTTTCACGTACATGAATGAAACTTCATACACATGTATATCATGTCCACGCGCACAAAAAATCCTCTTGGAGCCATGCCCTAAACCCAACAGGAAGTCCGCCATTTTGAATTAATTATGCAAATTTGGCGATTTGCAGCCCTCACACTTTCTCTAATAACTCAGAGGTTTTAGACGTTATCATCTTCATATTTGGTTTGTCTAACCTACACCCCCAGGGGAATCTAAATCTCGAAAATGGTGAGTTTTTGCCAAGGGGGAGGGGTCCTTATGCCCCTTTGACCTTTGATCATTCGCCATGAAAATTTGATTGCCTCTCATTCATACCTACATGATCCAATGTGCATCAAACTTCTCCAGTAGGATGAGGGTGCCCCCCTGAACACATACATATGACAATATTTAATATCAGTCGCAGCGCCACCTAGTGGGAACAGGAAATGTCATATTTTACACTTGGAGGTCCAGCTCCAAGGTGGTTTAGCAGAACCATCTCAAATTTCACCTGGAAAGCCTTAAGAAGTTGGACTTACTGTGTTTTCAAAACTGTGAGTTTTTGGCAAAAGGGCGTGACCCTTATGGGACGGCAAAGTTCGATGATTCGCCATGAACACAAAAATGGCTGTAACTCAAAGCCAACTTGCCCAATCTGGCTCAAACTTCAGTGGTGTGATAAGCATGCTGCCCTGAACACACTCATATGCATAAAGTCCATAAACGTTAGAGCGCCGCCTAGTGGCAGCTCGGAATATCTTAAAATAGCAAGTTTTTTGAGTAGCCCCGGAGCTACGTTTTATCTACATGTATGAAAATGTACATGCTCATGTAACATACTAAGACGTACAAAAAAGTCTCTTGGACCCATACCCTAAACCCTACAGGAAGTCGGCCATCTTCAATTGAAGGTGTCAATTTTTGCGATTTCCACGCCTGCTATTTGAACGAACTTGTCCTAGGGCATTTCACCCAGTGACACCAAATTGGCTCCAGATCATCTACATAAGTAGCCCATCAAATATTGTGGAAATCTTTAAAAAATATTAAACGGCCTTGTCACACCAGGCCATTAAATTTGGCCTTTGTTTTTCTCCCTCACCACCAAAATTGTTTGTGCACTTGTTCGCACATGCTTTGTCTGATCAGGCTGAAAATTTAATCACTCATGTACACACCCAGGCTGAATCCATAACTACAGATTCAAGACTGTAGGCGCAATAGCGCCCCCTACAGAAGCAAATGAAAATTTGTATGACCGTCCACAGAATTAGTTTTGCTCTGAAATACATGAAATATCTTTCACCATTCCTTACAAAATCCTCATCTATTTGATAAGCCTCCTGCCCTGAACACATTGATATGCATAAAGTCCATAAACGTTAGAGCGCCCCCTACTGGCAGCTTGAAATATCATAATATACCATGTTTTTTAGCTAGCCCCTGAGTTACATTTTATCTACAGCTCTGAAATTTTGCACACTCATGTAACATCCTAAGACATACAAAAAAGTCTCTTGGAGCCATACTCCAAACCCTACAGGAAGTCCAGCATCTTCAATTGAAAGTGTCAATTTTTGTCAATTTTTGCCATTTTCAGGCCTGCTATTTGAATGAACTCCTCCTAGGGCATTTCAGCCAGTGAGACCAAATTGGCTCCAGATCATCTAGACAAACAGCCCATCAAATATTGTGGAAATCTTGACAAAATATTAAACGGTGTTGTCACACCAGGCCATTGAAGTTGGCTTTCATTTTTCTCAATGGCGACCAAAATTGTTTGGGCACGTGTTCGTACATGCTTTGCCCGATCTGCCTGAAAATGTAATCACTCATGTACACAGCCACTCTGAACCCATAACTATGGATTCAAGGCTATACGTAGCTGCAAGAGCGCCCCCTACAGAAGCAAATGAAATTTTGTATAGCATCCACAAACTTAGTTTCTCGGAAATGTATGAAAATGTGTTTCAACATTCTTGACATCATCCTGATCAAAACAGTCTATCAGACCCATGCCCTATTTTGCATGCTGGAGCCGTGACCCCACCCCCAAATATTCCATTGCGTCTATGCCGAGAGCAAAAGATATCTTTTCCTATAAAAGAATTCAACTTTCTTCAGACCTTCTGTACACCATCACGATCAAAAGACCTCCGAGTGCGGCACGGGTCGACGAGCGCCACGGGTCGACGCGCAGGGAGTGCGAGGGCCCGATATCACCGCTTGCGGTTTTAATTATTTTTATTAGGGCCCGAGCACGAACTGTGCGAAGGCCCTATTGTAATTGCTTCGTTTATTATTAGGGCCCGAGCACGAACTGTGCGAAGGCCCTATTGTAATTGCTTCGTTTATTAGGGCCCGAGCACGAACTGTGCGAAGGCCCTATTGTAATTGCTTCGTTTATTATTATTTATTATTTTTATTATTATTATTTTTATTATTATTCAGGCAAATGAATTGGCTTTTTGGGGGCTTTATCATATTCAAAAACTCATGAAACTTTTCACATGCATCACACCTGGTGAAAATTTAAGTATTTTAATGGGCTCGGGCAAGGGCGCGCCCAAATGGCTCGCTAGCGCCCCCTAAACTGGAGCCCCACCGCTGTGTTTCACGTACATGAATGAAACTTCATACACATGTATATCATGTCCACGCGCACAAAAAATCCTCTTGGAGCCATGCCCTAAACCCAACAGGAAGTCCGCCATTTTGAATTAATTATGCAAATTTGGCGATTTGCAGCCCTCACACTTTCTCTAATAACTCAGAGGTTTTAGACGTTATCATCTTCATATTTGGTTTGTCTAACCTACACCCCCAGGGGAATCTAAATCTCGAAAATGGTGAGTTTTTGCCAAGGGGGAGGGGTCCTTATGCCCCTTTGACCTTTGATCATTCGCCATGAAATTTGATTGCCTCTCATTCATACCTACATGATCCAATGTGCATCAAACTTCTCCAGTAGGATGAGGGTGCCCCCCTGAACACATACATATGACAATATTTAATATCAGTCGCAGCGCCACCTAGTGGGAACAGGAAATGTCATATTTTACACTTGGAGGTCCAGCTCCAAGGTGGTTTAGCAGAACCATCTCAAATTTCACCTGGAAAGCCTTAAGAAGTTGGACTTACTGTGTTTTCAAAACTGTGAGTTTTTGACAAAAGGGCGTGACCCTTATGGGACGGCAAAGTTCGATGATTCGCCATGAACACAAAAATGGCTGTAACTCAAAGCCAACTTGCCCAATCTGGCTCAAACTTCAGTGGTGTGATAAGCATGCTGCCCTGAACACACTCATATGCATAAAGTCCATAAACGTTAGAGCGCCGCCTAGTGGCAGCTCGGAATATCTTAAAATAGCAAGTTTTTTGAGTAGCCCCGGAGCTACGTTTTATCTACATGTATGAAAATGTACATGCTCATGTAACATACTAAGACGTACAAAAAAGTCTCTTGGACCCATACCCTAAACCCTACAGGAAGTCGGCCATCTTCAATTGAAGGTGTCAATTTTTGCGATTTCCACGCCTGCTATTTGAACGAACTTGTCCTAGGGCATTTCACCCAGTGACACCAAATTGGCTCCAGATCATCTACACAAGTAGCCCATCAAAAGTTATTCAGGGTTTTGTAGAATATTGAACGGTGTTGCCATGGCAACCCTCTGAATTTGGACTTTTTTCAATTTCAAATTCACAGAGATTCTAAACATCAGCCCCTGGGCTGTGCTTTCTCTATGTACCTGAAAATGTGCCTGCTGATGTAAAATGCTAACATCTACAAAAAAGTCTCTTGGACCGATAGCCGAAACACAACAGGAAGTCAGCCACGTTCACTTTAAAGTGTCATTTTTGCAGCATTTTTCGCCTTTTCCAGGCCTTTTTGCCTCAACTCCTCCTAGGGCATTTGACCCAGTGAGACCAAAATGGCTCCAGATCATCCACACAAGTAGCCCATCAAAAGATATTCATGGTTTTGTAGAATATTGAACGGTGTTGCCGTAGCAACCCTCTGAATTTGGACTTTTTTTCCATTTCAGGCCCACATAGGTTCTAAACATCAGCCCCAGGGCAGTGCTTGGTCTGTGTACCTGAAATCGTGCATGCTGAAGTAACATCCTAAGACGTACAAAAAAGTCTCTTGGACCGATAGCCGAAATCCAACAGGAAGCCTGACATGTTCTAATTAAGGTGTCATTTTTGCAGCATTTTTCACATTTTTCAGGCCTGCTATTTGAATCATCTTCTACTACAGCTTTTCATCCAGTCACACCAAAATGGCTCCAGATCATCTACACAAGTAGCCCATCAAAAGATATTCATGGTTTTGTAGAATATTGAACGGTATTGCCGTAGCAACCCTCTAAATGTGGGATTTTACTCATATACCACAGTGCACCAAATTGTTACATCTCTGACATACATTGTCCGATCTGCCTCAAACTTCACAGGCTTAATGGGAGGGTAAGGGAGACTGGACACACCCCTCTATCAGCTTTGTTTCACACTCATAACGCCACCTAGTGGCAACAGGAAATCAGTAGGACACTGATACTCATCATCCTATGGTCATTACAGTTTCATTGATGGCTGCAGGCATTACATAGAGCATTGTGACATATTAATTAGTGGGCACTCACCGACGCCACCTAGTGGAAGCGGGAGACGATCGACGCGAAGTACGGCTAGCCTGCTGAGCCGTCAGCAGCCGGGTGAGCCAGCTACTCTCTCGTCTGCGAGAACCTCCGAGCGCGGTTCGGCTGGAGCGTGCCACGGGTCGACGTGCGGCTTGGCTGGAGCGCGCCAGGGGTCGACGCGCGCCGGGTGCGAGGGCCCGCTCATCGCCGCTTGCGGCTTTAATTATTAGGGCCCGAGCACGAACTGTGCGAAGGCCCTATTGTAATTGCTTCGTTTATTATTATTATTATTAGGGCCCGAGCACGAACTGTGCGAAGGCCCTATTGTAATTGCTTCGTTTATTATTATTATTTTTTTTTTTTTTTTTTTTTTTTTATTATTCAGGCAAATGAATTGGCTTTTTGGGGGCTTTATCATATTCAAAAACTCATGAAACTTTGCACATGCGTCACACCTGGTGAAAATTTAAGTATTTTAATGGGCTCGGGCAAGGGCGCGCCCAAATGGCTCGCTAGCGCCCCCTAAACTGGAGCCCCACCGCTGTGTTTCACGTACATGAATGAAACTTCATACACATGTATATCATGTCCAGGCGCACAAAAAATCCTCTTGGAGCCATGCCCTAAACCCAACAGGAAGTCCGCCATTTTGAATTAATTATGCAAATTTGGCGATTTGCAGCCCTCACACTTTTTCTAATAACTCAGAGGTTTTAGACGTTATCATCTTCATATTTGGTTTGTCTAACCTACACCCCCAGGGGAATCTAAATCTCGAAAATGGTGAGTTTTTGCCAAGGGGGAGGGGTCCTTATGCCCCTTTGAACTTTGATCATTCGCCATGAAATTTTGATTGCCTCTCATTCATACCTACATGATCCAATGTGCATCAAACTTCTCCAGTAGGATGAGGGTGCCCCCCTGAACACATACATATGACAATATTTAATATCAGTCGCAGCGCCACCTAGTGGGAACAGGAAATGTCATATTTTACACTTGGAGGTCCAGCTCCAAGGTGGTTTAGCAGAACCATCTCAAATTTCACCTGGAAAGCCTTAAGAAGTTGGACTTACTGTGTTTTCAAAACTGTGAGTTTTTGACAAAAGGGCGTGACCCTTATGGGACGGCAAAGTTCGATGATTCGCCATGAACACAAAACTGGCTGTAACTCAAAGCCAACTTGCCCAATCTGGCTCAAACTTCAGTGGTGTGATAAGCATGCTGCCCTGAACACACTCATATGCATAAAGTCCATAAACGTTAGAGCGCCGCCTAGTGGCAGCTCGGAATATCTTAAAATAGCAAGTTTTTTGAGTAGCCCCGGAGCTACGTTTTATCTACATGTATGAAAATGTACATGCTCATGTAACATACGAAGACGTACAAAAAAGTCTCTTGGACCCATACCCCAAACCCTACAGGAAGTCGGCCTCTTCAATTGAAGGTGTCAATTTTTGCGATTTCCACGCCTGCTATTTGAACGAACTTGTCCTAGGGCATTTCACCCAGTGACACCAAATTGGCTCCAGATCATCTATACAAGTAGCCCATCAAAAGTTATTCAGGGTTTTGTAGAATATTGAACGGTGTTGCCATGGCAACCCTCTGAATTTGGACTTTTTTCAATTTCAAATTCACAGAGATTCTAAACATCAGCCCTGGGCTGTGCTTTCTCTATGTACCTGAAAATGTGCCTGCTGATGTAAATGCTAACATCTACAAAAAAGTCTCTTGGACCGATAGCCGAAACACAACAGGAAGTCAGCCACGTTCACTTTAAAGTCTCATTTTTGCAGCATTTTTCGCCTTTTCCAGGCCTTTTTGCCTCAACTCCTCCTAGGGCATTTGACCCAGTGAGACCAAAATGGCTCCAGATCATCCACACAAGTAGCCCATCAAAAGATATTCATGGTTTTGTAGAATATTGAACGGTGTTGCCGTAGCAACCCTCTGAATTTGGACTTTTTTTCCATTTCAGGCCCAGCATAGGTTATAAACATCAGCCCCAGGGCAGTGCTTGGTCTGTGTACCTGAAATCGTGCATGCTGAAGTAACATCCTAAGACGTACAAAAAAGTCTCTTGGACCGATAGCCGAAATCCAACAGGAAGCCTCGACATGTTCTAATTAAGGTGTCATTTTTGCAGCATTTTTCACATTTTTCAGGCCTGCTATTTGAATCATCTTCTACTACAGCTTTTCATCCAGTCACACCAAAATGGCTCCAGATCATCTACACAAGTAGCCCATCAAAAGATATTCATGGTTTTGTAGAATATTGAACGGTGTTGCCGTAGCAACCCTCTAAATGTGGGATTTTACTCATATACCACAGTGCACCAAATTGTTACATCTCTGACATACATTGTCCGATCTGCCTCAAACTTCACAGGCTTACTGGGAGGGTAAGGGAGACTGGACACACCCCTCTATCAGCTTTGTTCACACTCATAACGCCACCTAGTGGCAACAGGAAATCAGTAGGACACTGATACTCATCATCCTATGGTCATTACAGTTTCATTGATGGCTGCAGGCATTACATAGAGCATTGTGACATATTAATTAGTGGGCACTCACCGACGCCACCTAGTGGAAGCGGGAGCCGCTCGCCGCGAAGTACGGCTAGCCTGCTGAGCTGTCAGCAGCCGGGTGAGCCAGCTACTCTCTCGTCTGCGAGAACCTCCGAGCGCGGTTCGGCTGGAGCGTGCCACGGGTCGACGCGCGACTTGGCTGGAGCGCGCCAGGGGTCGACGCGCGCCGGGTGCGAGGGCCCGCTCATCGCCGCTTGCGGCTTTAATTCGGGCCCTAGCACGAACTGTGCGAAGGCCCTATTGTAATGCTTCGTTTATTATTTTATTTTTATTATTTTTATTTTTATTATTATTATTATTCAGGCAAATGAATTGGCTTTTTGGGGGCTTTATCATATTCAAAAACTCATGAAACTTTGCACATGCGTCACACCTGGTGAAAATTTAAGTATTTTAATGGGCTCGGGCAAGGCGCGCCCAAATGGCTCGCTAGCGCCCCTAAACTGGAGCCCCACCGCTGTGTTTCACGTACAATGAATGAAACTTCATACACATGTATATCATGTCCAGGCGCACAAAAATCCTCTTGGAGCCATGCCCTAAACCCAACAGGAAGTCCGCCATTTGAATTAATTATGCAAATTTGGCGATTTGCAGCCCTCACACTTTTTCTAATAACTCTGAGGTTTTAGACGTTATCATCTTCATATTTGATTTGTCTAACCTACACCCCCAGGGGAATCTAAATCTCGAAAATGGTGAGTTTTTGCCAAGAGGGAGGGGTCCTTATGCCCCTTTGAACTTTGATCATTCGCCATGAAATTTTGATTGCCTCTCATTCATACCTACATGATCCAATGTGCATCAAACTTCTCCAGTAGGATGAGGGTGCCCCCCTGAACACATACATATGACATATTTAATATCAGTCGCAGCGCCACCTAGTGGAACAGGAAATGTCATATTTTACACTTGGAGGTCCAGCTCCAAGGTGGTTTAGCAGAACCATCTCAAATTTCACCTGGAAAGCCTTAAGAACTTGGACTTACTGTGTTTTCAAAACTGTGAGTTTTTGACAAAGGGCGTGACCCTTATGGCACGGCAAAGTTCGATGATTCGCCATGAACACAAAAATGGCTGTAACTCAAAGCCAACTGCCCAATCTGGCTCAAACTTCAGTGGTGTGATAAGCATGCTGCCCTGAACACACTCATATGCATAAAGTCCATAAACGTTAGAGCGCCGCCTAGTGGCAGCTCGGAATATCTTAAAATAGCAAGTTTTTTGAGTAGCCCCGGAGCTACGTTTTATCTACATGTATGAAAATGTACATGCTCATGTAACATACTAAGACGTACAAAAAAGTCTCTTGGACCCATACCCAAAACCCAACAGGAAGTCAGCCATCTTCAATTGAAGGTGTCAATTTTTGCGATTTCCACGCCTTGCTATTTGAACGAACTTGTCCTAGGGCATTTCACCCAGTGACACCAAATTGGCTCCAGATCATCTACACAAGTAGCCCATCAAAAGTTATTCAGGGTTTTGTAGAATATTGAACGGTGTTGCCATGGCAACCCTCTGAATTTGGACTTTTTTTCCATTTCAAATTCACAGAGATTCTAAACATCAGCCCCTGGGCTGTGCTTCTCTATGTACCTGAAAATGTGCCTGCTGATGTAAGATGCTAACATCTACAAAAAACTCTCTTGGACCGATAGCCCAAACCCAACAGGAAGTCAGCCACGTTCACTTTAAAGTGTCATTTTTGCAGCATTTTTCGCCTTTTTCGGGCCTTTTTGCCTCAACTCCTCCTAGGGCATTTGACCCAGTGAGACCAAAATGGCTCCAGATCATCTACACAAGTAGCCCATCAAAAGATATTCATGGTTTTGTAGAATATTGAACGCTGTTGCCGTAGCAACCCTCTGAATTTGGACTTTTTTTCCATTTCAGGCCCAGATAGGTTCTAAACATCAGCCCCAGGGCAGTGCTTGGTCTGTGTACCTCAAATCGTGCATGCTGAAGTAACATCCTAAGACGTACAAAAAAGTCTCTTGGACCGATAGCCGAAATCCAACAGGAAGCCTGACATGTTCTAATTAAGGTGTCATTTTTGCAGCATTTTCACATTTTTCAGGCCTGCTATTTGAATCATCTTCTACTAACAGCTTTTCATCCAGTACAACCAAATGGCTTCCAGATCATCTACACAAGTAGCCCATCAAAAGATATTCATGGTTTTGTATAACATTGAACGGTGTTGCCGTAGCAACCCTCTAAATGTGGGATTTACTCATATACCACAGTGCACCAAATTGTTACATCTCTGACATACATTGTCCGATGTGCCTCAAACTTCACAGGCTTAATGGGAGGGTAAGGGAGACCGGACACAACCCCTCTATCAGCTTTGTTTCACACTCATAACGCCACCTAGTGGCAACAGGAAATCAGTAGGACACTGATACTCATCATCCTATGGTCATTACAGTTTCATTGATGGCT